>NW_026576807.1:0-68071 GCF_028641065.1 Leucoraja erinaceus
GTTTTTACAAAATGTTAAATGATCAGCTCAATATAGATTACAAGACCTACACCAAACTCAAACCAATTAGAAGCAGACGAGGGCATCCAATCCAATTTGTGATCCCAGCTACAAAGACAGATGTGTACAGCAATTCGTTCTTCCTCCGCACAATTAAAGCATGGAATAATCTCCATCCAACTATAGTTACCCAACCAGATGCAACTTAATTTAAAGTAGCTCTTTCTTCCCAAGAGCCCTTTCTGACTTAAGTCCTCCCTCCACCACCTCCAGTTTAAATTCCATTTCAAAATTTTGGAGGACCAAGAAACTAAGAAAAACCAAGAATAGAAACATAGAAAATAGGTGCAGGAGTAGGCCATTCGGATCTTCGAGCCTGCACCACCATTCAATATGATCATGGCTGATCATTCAACTCAGTACCCCATCCCTGCCTTCTCTCCATACTCCCTGATCCCTGTAACCACAAGGGCCACATCTAGCTCCCTCTTAAATATAGCCAATGAACTGTCCTCAACTACCTTCTGCGGCAGCGAATTCCACAGATTCACCAATCTCTGTGTAAAAAATGTTTTTCTCATCTCGGTCCTAAAAGACTGCCCTCTTATCCTTCAACTGTGACCCCTTGTTCTGGACTTCCCCAACATTGGGAATAGTCTTCCTGCATCTAGTCTGGCCAACCCCTTAAGAATTTTGTACATTTCTATAAGATCCCCCCTCAATCTTCTAAATTCTAGCGAGTACAAGTCGAGTCTATCCAGTCTTTCTTCATATGAAAGTCCTGCCATCCCAGGAATCAGTCTGGTGAACCTTCTCTGTACTCCCTCGATGGCAAGAATGTCTTTCCTCAGATTAGGAGACCAAAACTGTACGCAATAATCCAGGTGTGGTCTCACCAAGACCCTGTACAACTGCAGTAGAACCTCCCTGCTCCTATACTCAAATCCTTTTGCTATGAATCTATCCATTTCTTAAGAAAATATTTAACATTTTTAAATAGCCTAAGTGTCCAAATAACATTCACACAAGAATTCACAATATAGCATGATTTTTAAATCTCATTGTCGTGGATTTATGGATCAAATTGAAGGAATTTAGTGTTGGATTCCTGTAAATGAATGGCCATTTATTTGGCCACTAATGGCTTCTTCACCTCCAGTTGCCGTTATCTATGCAGGTTCATTGCACGACACTGAACAACCAGGCTTGCCTTCTCCCTGGTCAGCTCCTGTACAAGCTGCTCTGGGAATCCATGAGGGAGGGAGGGAGACAGACAGACACTCCACAAACTCCTCGTCCACTTGGCCTTGCTCGCCTGTCCCACCCTGCGCCTTCCGCCCCGCTGCGTCACCACTTGCGGCGGGGCCCAACAACTGCCCCACAACTGTATTACACTCGCTCCCGGGCCCCACAACTGTATTACACTCGGGCTCCCGGGCCCCACAACTGTATTACACTCGCTCCCGGGCCCCACAACTGTATTACACTCGCTCCCGGGCCCCACAACTGTATTACACTCGCTCCCGGGCCCCACAACTGTATTACACTCGCTCCCGGGCCCCACAACTGTATTACATTCGCTCCCGGGCCCCACAACTGTATTACACTCGCTCCAACATTTGCCGCTGCCTCCCTCCAGCAGCCCACAGCCGTCGCCTTACCTGGAGCCTGGACTCTGCACTGGGCCTGAAGCCTCCACGCTGCTAACTCCCACTCTCCTGGGTTTGACTGCGCTGGTTCCTAGTGCTAGTCTGCCCAGCCTGGTTAACCCCCGTGACTGTTCAATTCAATTCAATTCAACTTTAATGTCATCGCACAAATACAAGTATGAGTACAACAAAATGCAGTTTTGCGTCAGTCCGTAGTAGTTGTACATAAAAAAAAACAAAAAAAAAACTGAGTCTTCCCCATCTTCCCCCTAACTATGTGACCCAATGCTCTTCTCCAGCCACACTACAGCCCTCTCACCCCCCACCCCCTGAACTCCCACACACCCACCACCCCCTGACCACCCCCCAACCCCCCCACCACCCCCACCACACATCGCCTAGTCCCCAGTCCAGCCACCTGCCTTCCTCTGGCCCCAACCCCCACCCTGCTGGGTGTTCTGAAGAAGGGTTTCGGCCCGAAACGTTGCCTATTTCCTTCGCTCCATAGATGCTGCTGCACCCGCTGAGTTTCTCCAGCTTTTTTGTGTACCTATGAAACAATCTTACTTGGATGACCTGAAATTAAAGCATATAATTCGTTAGTTACCCAATTGTAGCTAATTACAAAATTCAATTACTAGATCTAAACATCCATCCATTTCTTAAGTAAAGATCAACATTTTTAAATAGCCTAAGTGTCCAAATAACATTCACACAAGAATTCACTTTGGTGCCTTTGAGAGGGGGGCGGGTTTAAAATGCCGTTTCCTCCAGGCTGTTTAAATCGATGTTCATCAGCCTGTTTAATTGCTCAAGAAAAATCGCTCCGACTGCCATTCTCTGCACTTATTTATAAACTAAGTTGGATAATTTAAGTGCTAGAGTAAATTAAAAATCATCTTAGATCTAGCAATTGAATTTTGAGTATAGAAGTTGGGATGTAATGTTAAAATTGTACAAGGCATTGGTGAGGCCAATTCTGGAGTATGGTGTACAATTTTGGTCGCCTAATTGTAGGAAGGATGTCAACAAAAATAGAGAGAGTACAGAGGAGATTTACTAGAATGTTGCCTGGGTTTCAGCAACTAAGTTACAGAGAAAGGTTGAACAAGTTAGGGCTTTATTCTTTGGAGCGCAGAAGGTTAAGGGGAGACGTGATAGAGGTTTTTAAAATGATGAGAGGGATAGACAGAGTTGACGTGGAAAAGCTTTTCCCACTGAGAGTAGGGAAGATTCAAACAAGGGGACATGACTTGAGAATTAAGGGACAGAAGTTTAGGGGTAACATGAGGGGGAACTTCTTTATTCAGAGAGTGGTAGCTGTGTGGAATGAGCTTCCAGTGAAGGTGGTGGAGGCAGGTTCGTTTTTATCATTTAAAAATAAATTGGATAGTTATATGGATGGGAAGGGAATGGAGGGTTATGGTCTGAGCGCAGGTATATGGGACTAGGGGAGATTATGTGTTCGGCATGGACTAGAAGGGTCGAGATGGCCTGTTTCCGTGCTGTAATTGTTATATGGTTATATGGTTATCTTCTAAAGCCGTGAACGTCGACAATGGGACGGATCTCACGTAGGGGACAAGGCAAGGTAGGCTGTTTATTTTTACATTAAAAAGTGCTGGAGTAACTCAGCGGGTCAGGCAGCATCTGTGGAGAACATGGATAGGTGACGTTTCACAGAGTGCTGGTGTAACTCAGCGGGTCAGGCAGCATCTGTGGTCAATGTGGATAGATGATGTTTCAGGTCTGAAGAAGGGTCGTGACCGAAAAAAAACAGCCCCTATCCATGTTCTCCATAGACAGACACAAAATGCTGGAGTAACTCAGCGGGACAGGCAGCATCTCTGGAGTGAAGGAACCTTCTTCAGACTGAGAGTCACAGGAGAGTGAGACACAGAGATAAGGAAGTGTAAGGTGTTACTCCAGCACTCTGTATTATATGAATAGTGTCAGGTTAGGAAAATGGGAAGTACAACGAGATCTGTGTGTCCTGGTACATCAGTCACTGAAAGTAAGCATGCAGGTACAGCAGGCAGTGAAGAAAGCTAATGGCATGTTGGCCTTCATAGGGCGAGGAGTTGAGTTTAGGCGCAAGGAGGACCTACTGCAGTTGTACAGGGCCCTAGTGACACCACACCTGGAGAATTGTGTGCAGTTTTGGTCTCCTAATTTGAGGAAGGATATTCTTGCTATTGAGGGAGCCCAGCGTAGGTTCACAAGATTAATTCCTGAGATGATGGCGGGACTGACATATGTTGGAAGAATGGGTCGACTGGGTTTGTATTCACTGGAATTCAGAAGGATGAGCGGGTATCTTATAGAATCATATAAAATTAGTGAGGGATTGGACAGGGTAGATGCAGGAAACATGTTCCCCATGTTGGGGGAGTCCAGAACTGTTAAGGTACATTTCTTAAAACAGACAACTCACAATAAGTTAGATCAACCAACACAAGCTTTACTGATCATTTAGCCGGCGAGAGTGCCAGGGGATATAAAGTCAAGTGTGCAACACACACTTAACCCTCCTCTAATGAACAAAGCTACACAGCATCTTTTGTTACTATTTTGGAAAGTGAAGTAAGTGACAGAGGCGAGGGAAAATAAGGAGATAAAAGGATGTGAGAGAAGGAGAGAGGAATGTATATGTGCAGCTTTAAGGGACATTGTTCAGGTAGCACTTGGAATATTGCATAGTTAACCAGAATGGTTTAAAAACAAGGAACTGCAGATGCTGGTTTATCAAAAAAGGACACAAAATGCCGGAGTAACTCAGTGGGACAGGCAGCATCTCTGGACAGAAGGACTGGGTGACATTTCGGGTCGAGACTGAGGAGGGCCTCGACCAGAAATGTTACCCATTCCTTCCAGCATTTTGTGTTTACCTAAACAGCGCCTATCTATCCACATGGCGGTGTGCCAGCAGGCTGGAGGAGCGGGCAAAGGCCTTGTCACAGAGCGGGCAGGTGAAGGCGCTGGCCAGTGTGGACTCGCCAGTGCTCCAGCAGGTGGTCGGCGGGTGAAACCCTTACCACAGGACGGGTAGGGGAAGGGACGCTCACCGCAGTGGGTACGCCGGTGCTGCCACAGGCTAAACATGCGGTTGAAACCCTTGCCACACTCAGCGCACACAAAGGGTCTCTCTCCGGTGTGTATCTGCTGGTGCTCCCGCAGCCCCCGTGCTCTCTTGTCACAGTGGGAGCAGCTGCTCGCCGACGTGGGCCCGCCGGTGCTGCCGCGAGCTGTCAAACGCCTCACCACAGTACGGGCAGTCGTAGGGCTGGCCGCTGGTGTGCACATGCTGGTGAGACAGGGCGTGGGAGGCCATGGCTTAGGACTCTCCACACACCGGGCTGGGGATGGGACCATCGCCGGCGTGAGCCCGCTTGTGGGACAGCAGCCGGGTGGAGCGGGTGAAGCCATTGCTGCACTGGGCACAGGTGTAGGGGCGCTCGCCGGTATGGGTGCGCTGATGCACCAGCAGGTTGCTGGACTGGGTGAAGCCCTTGCCGCATTGGGCGCAGGTGTAGGGGTGCTCGCCGGTATGGGTGCGCTGGTGCCTCAGCAGGTTGCTGGACTTGGTAAAGGTTTTGTCGCAGTCGCTGCAGGTGTAGGGCCGCTCACCGGTGTGCACGCGCCTGTGCACCTTCAGGTTGTTGGACGACTTGAAGCCTTTGCCGCAGACGGGGCAGGTGAAGGGCCACTCACTGCTGTGCACCCGCCGGTGCTCCCACAGCCCCGACAACTGGGCAAAGCTCTTGCCGCAGGTGGAGCAGCCATAGGGCCTCTCGCCCGTGTGCATCCACCGGTGGGTCTCCAGGACCATCGCCGTCTTGAAGCTCTTGCCGCAGTCCGAGCAGTCAAAGGGGCGTTCTCCCGTGTGCACCCGCCGGTGGATCTCCAGCTTGCTCGGGTACTGCCAGGCCTTGCCACACACGTCGCACTCATAACGCTTCTCCTTATTGTGCCCCGTCATGTGGTCCTCCATCGAAGCTCAGGCCCTCGAAGCTCAGCCCGCACAGCGAGCAGATGGAGGGCTCACCCTCAATGGCCGCTCACTTCCCGTCTCTCCGTCCACATCAACGGCTCCTAAACCCTGCAGGAGGGGAACACAGAGGGTCAACAAGCTGGCAAACAGGACATTACTAACTCGTGAACATTACAAGTGCTTGAGCGGGTGGAGGGGGAGGGGGTCACCTGGGAGGTGCTGAGCCTCCGAGAGACAGACAGAGAGAGACAGAGAGAAAGGCAGAGAGAGAGGCAGAGAGAGAGAGAGAGAGAGAGAGAGAGAGAGAGAGAGAGAGAGAGAGAGAGATAGAGAGAGAGGGATAGAGAGAGACAGACAGACAGAGAGAGAGACAGACAGAGAGAGACAGGCAGAGGCAGAGAGAGACAGATAAGGAGCTAAAGGTCTATTGCGAGTTTATGTACAGGGACATATCTATTCATGCACTGTATACTTGTATTTATACCGATGCATTTTAAATATGGATGTCATGTTTTATACTTTGGCGATATAACCATGTATTTTATCATGCCAATAACGTTTTTTTTTAATTGAAATTGAATTGAGATAGAGAGAGAGAGAGAGATAGAGAGGAGATATATATATATAGAGAGAGAGAGAGAGAGAGATATATAGAGAGAGAGAGAGAGAGAGAGATAGATAGAGAGAGAGAGAGAATATATAGAGAGAGATAGTGATAGAGAGAGAGGGATAGATAGGGAGATATGTAGAGAGAGATTAAAAACAGTAGAGAGAGAGATAGAGAGAGAGAGGGAGATAGATAGAGACGTATATATATAGAGAGAGGGAGATAGAGAGATATATAGAGATAGAGAGATATGGGGATATATATATATATAGAGAGATATATAGAGTTAGATAGACAGATATAGAGACAGTAAAACAGTAGAGATAGAGAGATGGATAGAGAGGGAGAGAGAGAGAGAGAGAGTTAGATAGATAGAGAGAGATACAGTGCCAAATCCCTGCCCCCTCAGCCCCGACTTGCCTCCTCCAGCACTGCTGTCTCTAGACACCGCGGCCCAAGATGGAGGCGACCCTTCTCTCCCTCCCCGCCCTTCCCCTCTCTCTCTCCATCTCTCCCTCCCCACCCTCTCTCTCTCCATCTCTCCTTCCCCACCCTCTCTCTCTCTCTCTATCCCCTTCTCTCTCTCCATCTCTCCCTCCCCACCTTGCCTGAAAATTTAGGTTCAAAAATCGGCCGTTTTCGATGTTTTTAACGGGTGGGAAAGTGCGTGTTTCCCCATTCACTAACATGTACCAAACTGAGATATGTCCTCCAGTTAAAATTTTCGGTCACTTGAGGGGGGATCTACGCTCATTTGACATTTGGTGAAATCACCCTATATCCCCTTCTCTCTCTCCATCTCTCCCTCCCCAGCCTCTCCCTCTCTCTCTATCCGCTTTTCCTTCTCCTTCTCTCCCTCCCCACCCTCTTTCCCTCTCTCTCTATCCCCTTCTACATCTCTCTCTCTCTTTCTCACTCCCTCTCTCTCACCGTCCAGTGTGGGTCGGCTCCATGTTGGGATCGCTCTTGGATCTTTGCCCCGCAAAGCCCGGATATGACGTCGCGACCACGGACCCAGCCGCCCGTTGACCCGCAGAGAGAGAGAGACCGCGCAGCGCGGGGGAGGGGAGAGGGAGGTTACACAGAAAAGCTGGAGAAACTCAGCGGGTGCAGCAGCATCTATGGAGCGAAGGAAATAGGCAACGTTTCGGGCCAAAACCCTTCTTCAGACATCGGCCCGGAAATGACGTCGCAGGTTGCCTAGATCTTATAGCGGAGTAAGATGGGTAACTCACGCAAACGTGTTGTCCAAAGCAAAGATAGCTGTGCTATACGATCTTTGGTCAAAAGGATCTTTGGTGTTGTCCGCTCACGGGCGGATTCATGGTGATTATAGAACTCATTGTAGCGACCAGCCCCCGCCATCTCGCTTCCGGCCAAAGATTGGATCCGCAGCGGGGAGTGGGAGTGTGGGGCCCGGGGCAGCGGGAGAGGGAGTGTGGGGTCCGGGGCTGCGGGAGAGGGAGTGTGGGGCCCGGGGCAGCGGGGAGAGGGAGTGTGGGGCCGGGGCAGGGAGTGTGGGGCCCGGGGGAGAGGGAGTGTGGGGCCCGGGGGCAGCGGGAGAGGGAGTGTGTGGGGGCCCGGGGCAGCGGGAGAGGGAGTGTGGGGCCCGGGGCAGCGGGAGAGGGAGTGCGGGGCCCGGGGCAGCGGGAGAGGGAGTGCGGGGCCCCCGGGGCAGCGGGGAGAGGGAGTGTGGGGTCCGGGGCAGCAGGGAGAGGGAGTGTGGGGCCCGGGGCAGCGGGAGAGGGAGTGTGGGGTCCGGGGCAGCGTGGAGAGGGAGTGTGGGGCCCGGGGCAACGGGAGAGGGAGTGCGTGGCCCGGGGCAGCGGGAGAGGGGGTGTGCGGCCCTGGGCAGCGGGAGAGGGAGTGTGGGGCCCGGGGAAGCGGGAGAGGGAGTGTGGGGTCCGGGGCAGCGGGAGGGAGAGGTGTGGGGGCCCGGGGCAGGGGAGAGGGAGTGTGGGGCCCGGGGCAGCGGGAGAGGGAGTGTGTGGGGCCCGGGGCAGCGGGAGAGGGAGTGTGGGGTCCGGGGCAGCGGGGAGAGGGAGTGTGGGGTCCGGGGCAGCGGGGAGAGGGAGTGTGGGGCCCGGGGCAGCAGGAGAGGGAGGGAGTGTGGGGGTCCGGGGCAGCGGGGAGAGGGAGTGTGGGGCCCGGGGCAGCGGGGAGAGGGATTGTGGGGTCCGGGGCAGCGGGGAGAGGGAGTGTGGGGTCCGGGGCAGCGGGCAGCGGGAGAGGGAGTGGTGGGGGAGCGGGGCAGCGGGGAGAGGGAGGAGTGTGGGGGGTCCGGGCAGCGGGGGGAGGGGAGTGTGGGGTCCGGGGCAGCGGGAGAGGGAGAGGGAGGGGGTGTGGGGCCCGGGGGGCAGCGGGAGAGGGGGTGTGGTGGGGTCCGGGGAGAGGGAAATTGGGGTCCGGGGCAGCGGGAGAGGGAGTGTGGAGTGGGGGTCCGGGGCAGCAGGAGAAGGAGTGTGGGGTCCGGGGCAGCGGGAGAGGGAGAGGGAGAGGGAGTGTGGGGCCCGGGGCAGCGGGAGAGGGAGTATACGGCCCGGGGCAGCGGGGTGAAGGAGTGCGCGGCCCGGCGAGAGGGATGGGGAGTGTGTGGGGCAGGGGCAGCGGGAGAGGGGGTGTGGGGTCCGGGGCGGCTGCAGTGGGAGTGGGGGGCCCGGGGGAGGGGGCGTGGGAGTGGGGGGGCCAGAGCAGCGGGGACAGGGAGTGTGGGGTCCGGGACGGCTGGAGAGGGAGTGCAGTGGGGTCCGGGGCAGCGGGGAGAGGGAGTGTGGGGCCCGGAGGGGAGAGGGAGTGTGGGGTCCGGGGCAGCGCGGGAGAAGGATTTGTGCGCGGCCCGGGGCAGCGGGAGAGGGGAGAGTGTGGGGCCCGGGGCAGCGGGGCAGAGGGAGTGTGGGGTTCGGGGCAGCGGGAGAGAGGGAGTGTGGGGTTCGGGGCAGCGGGAGAGAGGAGTGTGTGGGGTCCGGGGCAGCGTGAGAGGGAGTGTGGGGTCCGGGGCAGCGGGAGAGGGAGTGGGGTCCGGGGCAGCGGGAGAGGGGAATGTGGGGTCCTGGGCAGCGGGGAGGGGCGCATAGGAGGGGGGGAGACATTGTAGTGTGGAGGCAGGCGAGGGGGTGCCTGGGGGGGTGGAAAGGCCTAGTGTGTGTGTGAAGTTGCGGGGAGGTTTACAATGTTTCTTATTTACAATGTTTCTTATTTAATGTCCCTTGTCTAGTCTGAAATAAAGTTCATTGTTGGATCAGAAGAAATATAATCGTGTGTGTTATATGATTCTATACATTTATATAATTTTCATGTATGTGTGTTTATAAACATTTTATTCTTTAACAAGAATTAACAGAATTATGAATCTAACCCTATATCACACGCAAAAACTTCCCCCGCAATGTCAATTACCCTGCGAGTCGGGTCGGTTCCGGTTACTACAAAATCACCTTACTTTTGATGAAATTCAGCGAGCAAACGCGATAATTCCCGATATTTTGGACCTGTAAATCTAACACGGCAAATGTTTGCTGTTCACTTCCGCTGTTTTCTACCTTCAGTTCCCTCTTGTAATTACCTTACTTTCTATCTTTTTTTTTGCCTGAAAATTTAGGTCGCTGTGCTTCACGGTCACCCCGACTAGCACAGAAAATCTCAGCTCAAAAATCGGCCGTTTTCCATGTTTTTAACGGGTGGGAAAGTGCGTGTTTCCCCATTCACTAACATGTACCGAACTGAGATATGTCCTCCAGTTAAAATTTTCGGTCACGTGAGGGGGGATCTACGCTCATTTGACATTTGGTGAAATCACCCTATAGAGAGAGAAAGAGAGATGGAGGGAGAGGGAGGGAAAGAGAGATGGAATGAGGGAGGGTTGATTTGTTGGTTAATTGGCCTCCAAGTTGTGTCTTGCGTAGGGAGTGGATGAAAAGATGGGATAACACAGATACTTTGTTTAGTGGGGGAAGGAATGGGGAGTTATGTGAGGAGTAGGAAATCTGCTTCTCTAGGTTAGGTGGGTTAGGTTGGGGTTATTATTATGTTACTGAGGTACTGTGAAAAGCTTTGGAGCAAGAATCTGGGGGTCTTATAACAAAAATATACAATCCTTAAGGGATTGGACAGGCTAGATGCAGGAAAAATGTTGGGGAAGTCCAGAACCAGAGTCACAGTGTATAAGGGGTAGACCATTTAGGACCAAGATGAGGAAAACGTTTTACAACCAGAGAGCTGTGAATCAGTGGAATTCTCTGCCACAGAAGGCAGTGAAGGCCAATTTACTGATGTTTTCAAGAGAGAGTTAGATAGAGCTCTTGGGGCTAACGGAATCAGGGGATATGGGATGAAAACAGGAACTGGGTACTAATTTTGGATGATCAGCCATGATCATACGGAATGGCAGTGCTGGCTTAAAGGGCCGAATGGCCTACTCCTGCACCCTATTTTCTATGTTTCTAAAAAAGTATTCTTGGGGCTAGAAACTCCAGCCCATTTTTTCATGAACTCTGGAAACCTGTCAGCAACTGCAATGTTACAGTGACCCATGTTAAGAAGGCAACAAGTGTATGGTCCAGACATGAGAAATGGCAATGGATACATTTACATCAGGAACAACTCAATGGGTCAGGCACCATCTATGAACAGAGGTGCGTCTGACTTGCTGAGTATTTCAAGCATTTACTACGACTTCAAATAGTTAATGTATTTTCTATCTGTGTCGTGTTTAAGCTGACTTTACATTTGTTCATTTGTCATTTTTTTCTGATGAAGGGTCTTTGATCTCATACATTAATCCTGTTTCTCTTTCCATAATGCTGCTTGACCTTCATCAAAGACAGCTCCCATCCTGCGTTTGGACTGTTCGACCTGCTGCCCTCTGGAAGGCGCTTATAGGTGCATCAAATCCAGGACAAATAGACTCAGGAATAGTTGCTTTCCGAGAATTATAACTACTATTAATTCTAATTCACACATGCACTGACTTCACTGCCCAACACGGACTTCCATCTGTATATATGTATATATGTATGTAGCGCCGCAGAAATTGTGCACATATTCCCGCCCCCATCCCCCCCCCCTTCTCCCTTCTGTTTTTTTTGTTTCTTGTTTTTTGTGCTAAATTGTATGTATGCACTGAGTACGAGCAGCTTTCATTTTCACTGTACATGTATAGTGACAATAAATGGCATATCTATATCTATCTGGATGTTTGTATTTATTTTTCACGTCTTCTATGCTCCCTTCAATTGTCAATTTAGTTTATTTAGAGATACAGCATGGAAACAGGCCCTTCGCCCCTCTGTCCCCCCCCCCCTCCCCCCAACCTTCCATCACCCCTTCTCACTATTTCTGTTATCCCAATTTCCCAACAACATCCTACAGACTAGGCCAATTAACCTACAAACCCACACGTCTTTGGGATGTGGGAGGAAACCACACACACGGTTACAGGGAGAATTCCACACAGAACTGAGGTCCAGATCGAACATGGGTCTCTGATGCTGCGGGACTGCAGCTCTACCAGCCGGGCCATAGTGCCGCCCTGTAAATTGTGGAAAGATTCATATCAATATGAGGATAAATGCGGATAAATGTGAGGTTATCCACTTTGGTGGCAAAAACAGGAAGGCAGATTACTATCTAAATGGCTTCAAGTTGGGAAAAGGTGAAGTACAACAGGATCTGGGGCTCCTTGTACATCAGTCTATGAAAGTAACCATGCAGGTAAAGCAGGCAGTGAAGAAAGCAAATGGCATGATAGCCTTTATAACAAGAGGAATCGAAAATCTGAGCAAAGAGGTCCTTCTGCAGTTGTACAGAGCCCTCGTGAGACCACACCTGGAGTATTGTGTGCAGTTTTGGTCCCTTAATTTGAGGAAGGACATTCTTGTTAACGGCTTGGACACGCTAGAGGCAGGAAACATGTTCCCGATGTTGGGGGAGTCCAGAACCAGGGGTCACAGTTTAAGAATAAGGAGTAAGCCATTTAGACGAGGAGGAAACAGTTTTTCTCCCAGAGAGTGGTGAGTCGGTGGAATTCTCTGCCTCAGAGGGAGGTTCTCTGGATGCTTTCAAGAGGGAGCTAGATAGGGCTCTTAAAAATAGCGGAGTCAGGGGATATGGGGAGAAGGTAGGAACGAGGTACTGATTTGGGATGATCAACCATGATCACATTGAATGGAGGTGCTGGCTCGAAGGGCCGAATGGCCGACTGCTGCACCTATTGTCTATTGTCTATAGTTGACGCGAAAGTGGGATAAGATAGAGCTGGTGTGAACAGGTGATCGATGGTCGGCGTGAACATGGTGGACCAAAGGGTCTGTGTGTCTGCTCTATAACCAAACTAAACCAAACTAAATGTAACCAAACATTGGAGATGAATATTTACCTCAAATCTTAACACTGAGCATTTTAATTTCATGTGATTATCCATCATCCCAAAAACTTCCTAACATCTTGGATTTTAACCTTAATTCAGATGCAATGATTCAATTTAGTATAAATTGTTATTCTTATAAAAATATATAGCGAATAAAATATTTAGTGGCTGAAGATGTCATCCTATTTTGGATGCAGTTATTTTAATCACACTTTGATGTTGCTTCTATTTAAATACACAAGAGCTGGGGGGAACTTTCAAGGACATTTTCCATTGCATCAGACTCCAGTTACTTAGTAGGCATTTAACAAGCTGGTGGACATGTATTAAGGTGGCCAAATATTCACCTCCGCAAATTATGATTACTCAGGATGCTTTCCTCTGCTTCTGTTTACCTGCAGAATTGTTCTAATGGCAGGCTCATGGTGAAATCAATTACAGGAATTGGCTGGCATAAATTACCTAATCAGGTGATATGAGATACATTAGCTGTTGCAAAGGAAATAAGTAGTCTTTAAAATCTCCCTGAGTTAATGGTGAGATGCACTGATATTAAACCAGTTCAGTTCACACAAGGTCTGAACAGGTTTGTGGATGCTCTTGGCTACATCCACAACTTTTGCAATTTCTTGCCATCTTGGATGGAGCTGTTCCCATAACCATGCTGTGATGCATCCTGATTGAATGCTTTCTACGGCGCATCGTAAAGGTTGGTGAGGGTTGTTGGGGACATGTCCATGTGGAGTTTGCACATGACTGCTGAAGATATACACAAATTCCTGGAACAGCACATATTTCGCTTGGGCAGCTTACAAACCCAGCGGTATGAATGTTGATTTTTGTAACTTCAGGTATTCCTGCATTCCATCCTCTCCCCTCTCTCGCCACTTCCCCACGTTAGTCATCCTACCAGTTCCGCCGTTGACATCCTTGTATCCCTCTTGTTGTTACATCGCCCTCAACAAGGGACCATTATGGGCTCTTGAGGTCATTAGTTTCCAGCCCTGATTTGTTTTGGACTTTTCTCACCTCTAGTTTATTCCCTACTGTCCCTCCATCTCTAGTTTCAGTCTCAATGAAGGGTTGTGACCCGCAAGGTCACCTATTCCTTTTTTCTCAAGAGATGCTGCCTGACCCGCTGAGTTACTCTAGCATTTAGTGTCTTATCTTCGGTATAAACCAGCATCTGCAGTTCCTTCCTGCACATTCTATGACCACATTGGTTTTCCCATGTGCTCCAGTTTGTTCCCACATCCCCAACGTTTAATTCAGTTTTTTTTATTGTCACAGTTACAGTGAAAACCTAAAGTGGAAATATGCTGGTAAGTCAATTGGCTACTTCCTATACATTGCCCCCGGTGCTTGTGGGTGGCAGGAGAATCAACGTAGCATGGATGAACGTGAGATAGAATGGGTTTCATGAAATGAGGAAGAATGTTTGTTGTTTGTCATGTACATCAATGATCTGGATGAAGGTGTGGTAAATCGGATTAGTAAGTATGCAGATGATACCAAGATAGTGGATAATGAAGAGGATTTCCAAAGTCTACAGAGTGATTTAGGCCATTTGGAAAAATGGGCTGAAAGATGGCAGATGGAGTTTAATGCTGATAAATGTGAGGTGCTACACCTTGGCAGGACAAATCAAAATAGGACGTACATGGTAAATGGTAGGGAATTGAAGAATACAGTTGAACAGAGGGATCTGGGTATAACCGTGCATAGTTCCTTGAAGGTGGAATCTCATATAGATAGGGTGGTAAAGAAAGCTTTTGGTATGCTAGCCTTTATAAATCAGATCATTGAGTATAGAAGCTGGGATGTAATGTTAAAATTGTACAAGGCATTGGTGAGACCAAATCTGGAGTATGGTGTACAATTTTGGTCGCCCAATTATAGGAAGGATGTCAACAAAATAGAGAGAGTACAGAGGAGATTTACTAGAATGTTGCCTGGGTTTCAACAACTAAGTTACAGAGATAGGTTGAATGTTAGGTCTTTATTCTCTGGAGCGCAGAAGGTTGAGGGGGGACTTGATAGAGGTCTTTAAAATGATGAGAGGGATAGACAGAGTTGATGTGGACAAGCTTTTCCCTTTGAGAATAGGAAGGATTCAAACAAGAGGACATGACTTCAGAATTAAGGGACAGAAGTTTAGGGGTAATATGAGGGGGAACTTCTTTACTCTGAGAGTGGTAGCGATGTGGAATGAGCGTCCAGTGGAAGTGGTGGAGGCAGGTTCATTGGTATCATTTAAAAATAAATTGGATAGTCATATGGATGAGAAGGGAATGGAGGGTTATGGTATGAATGCAGGCAGGTGGGACTAAGGGGAAAAAAATGTGTTCGGCACGGACTTGTAGGGCCTGTTTCCGTGCTATAATTGTTATATGGTTATATGGTTATATGGACGGGAAGGGAATGGAAGGTTATGGTCTGAGCGCAGGTATATGGGACTAGGGGAGAATATGTGTTCGGCACGGACTAGAAGGGTCGAGATGGCCTGTTTCCGTGCTGTAATTGGTATATGGTTATATGGTTAATGGCACATTGATGTATCTTAGAAACATAGAAACATAGAAAATAGGCGCAGGAGTAGGCCGTTCGGCCCTTCGAGCCTGTACGAGCTTATATGATCATGGCTGATCATCCAACTCAGTATCCTGTACCTGTCTTCTCTCCATACCCCCTGATCCCTTTAGCCACAAGGGCCACATCTAACTCCCTCTTAAATATAGTCAATGAACTGGCCTCAACTACCTTCTGCGGGAGAGAATTCCAGAGATTCACCACTCTCTGTGTGAAAAATGTTTTCCTCATCTTGGTCCTAAAAGATTTCCCCCTTGTCCTTAAACTGTGACCCCTTGTTCTGGACTTCCCCAACATCAGGAACAATCTTCCTGCATCTAGCCTGTCCAACCCGTTAAGAATTTTGTAAGTTTCTATAAGATCCCCCCTCAATCTTCTAAATTCTAGCGAGTACAAACCGAGTCTATCCAGTCTTTCTTCATATGAAAGTCCTGACATCCCAGGAATCAGTCTGGTGAACCTTCTCTGTACTCCCTCTATGGCAAGAATGTCTTTCCTCAGATTAGGAGACCAAAACTGTACACAATACTCCAAGTGTGGTCTCACCAAGACCCTGTACAACTGCAGTAGAACCTCCCTGCTCCTATACTCAAATCCTTTTGCTATGAATGCTAACATACCATTCGCCTTCTTCACTGCCTGCTCCACCTGCATGCCTACTTTTAATGACTGGTGTACCATGGCACCCAGGTCTCGTTGCATCTCCCCCTTTCCTAATCGGCCGCCATTCAGATAATAATCTACTTTCCTGTTTTTGCCACCAAAGTGGATAACCTCACATTTATCCACATTATACTGTATCTGCCATGCATTTGCCCACTCACCCAGCCTATCCAAGTCACCTTGCAGCCTCCTAGCATCCTCCTCACAGCTAACACTGCCCCCCAGCTTCGTGTCATCCGCAAACTTGGAGATGTTGCATTCAATTACCTTGTCTAAATCATTAATATATATCGTAAATAGCTGGGGTCCCAGAACCGAGCCATGCGGTACCCCACTAGTCACTGCCTGCCATTGTGAAAAGGACCCGTTTACTCCTACTCTTTGCTTCCTGTCTGCCAGCCAGTTCCCTATCCACATCAATACTGAACCCCCAATACCGTGTGCTTTAAGTTTGTATACTTGAATGTGTAGACTCATTTGACCGAATAACCATCTTCTGTGTAGTAAGCAAATGTAATAAGTATGAGATTCAACCCAATGTTTTTCTGGAGTTCATTCAGTATTGACTGGATTTAATTTAGTTTAGTTTAGAGACACAGTGCGGACGCAGGTCCTGCGGCCCACCAAGTCCTCGCCGATCAGCGATCCCATACACTAGCACTATCCTACACACTGGGGACAATTTATCGAACCCAGGTCTCTGGCACAATAAGGCAGCAACACAACTGCTGCACCACCATGCCACCCAACTAGAAATGTATTACAATTAATTGATAGCGTTATGGATTGTTGTATATTTATTTGTGCTTTTACATGAATGAGGCTGTGAAGGTGTAGCAAGTAACTAGCGTTCCCCATACACTATTTCTATCTTACAGACTGGGGGCAATTTACAGAAGCCAATTAACCCTACAAACCTGTACATCTTTGGAATGTGGGAGGAAACCGGAGTGCCCGGAGAAATCCCACGTGGTCTCAGGGAGAACGCACAAACTCCGTGCAGACAGCACCTGTAGTCAGGATTGATCCTGAGTCTCTGGTGCTGTGAGGCAGCATCTCTACTGCTGCACCACTGTGCCACCCTGAAAAAAACAAATAATAATACTCCTCGGTAATCCACACCCTAGTTTATAGTTTGGCCACCACTGGCCTCCCTATGATTTGTTAGGCATTTCCTTTTGCTGGTTGCCCTCTTGTGTCATTCAGCCTACGCATGGTCCACTCATGGATCCATTGGAATGCAGCCCGGACAGTTCCAAACCTCCTGCACCCAGAATCCACCAAATGATTCGAACGTGGCCAAACCCAGCCCAAAACCACCATATGTATCAGGAAGAAATTGCAAATGCTGGTTTACACCAAAGCTAGTCACAAAATGCTAGGCTAACTCAGTGGGCCAGTCAGCATCTTTGGAGAGAGGGAATGGGTGAAATTTCAGTCCACAATTATGCACTCCCCATCCATCGAACAAATTAAAACCCTCGGTGCTTCAGAAATAAAAGAGTCACTATCTAGGCAAGAAGAATGAGCACATTTGATGTAGGGGGTAGACACAAAAAGCTTGAGTAACTCAGCAGGATAGCCAGCATCTCTGGAGAGAAGGAATGGGTGCCGTTTTGGGTCAAGACCCATCTTCAGACTAGTCAGGGGAAAAGGAAACAAGAGATATAGACATATAAGGGTGATGGTGGAATTATATTTACTACCTCTCAATGCTCATTACCAACCCGAGAAAAATGAACTGATTCTACAGTACATGAATATAAATTCGGGAGAGTTGCATGAAGGAAATAATGAACCTTAAGATTTGTTGAAGATACAATATTCGCTACGACCAAATCAATAATCATAGATTAAAGAAATATTGCAAGGAAACAAACTTTTCAAAGTAAAATTGAATATATTTAGTAGAACAATAATAGGTAAATATGTAAATAGGTAAATATATATTAATTGTAAATAAAAATGGGTAAATATGGTTAAATATATATATATAGGGGCTGTGCTGGAGTGCTGGGTGCTGCTGGTGTACTTTGCAGTTAGTTATTGTGCACCGTGGGCTGCTGCTGGCGAGGCTGCTGTTTTTTCTTGGACTGCTGCACTGCTGGACTGCTGGAGTGCTGGACTGTTGGAGTGCTGGACTGCTGAACTGCTGGAGTACTGCTCATGGGGTTGAAACCCTGGAGTGCTGCTGGTGTGGTTTCTTAGGAGTCGTGGAGTGCTGCTAGTGTGGTCTCTCATGAACCCTGGACTGCTGCTCGTGCTTGCTGCCTTCCTCGGTGGCAGAGCTGCCCCAAACCATTGGGCTCCACTTTGCACCACCTTGCCGTCTGCCTCTTCAAGGGCTTGGTCTCATCGGCAACCAGTCTCTCCACAGCACCCCCGCCTGTCCCCATCCTTCGTACGGGCCTGTAGCTGCTAAACGCTGGTGTGAGACTGAAGAGGATTTTAATTGGAAATGGTGAAGCCAGAGGAAGGCATGTTAATGGAGGCAGGCAGGAGGGGAGAAATGGGAGTGGCCAGTGGACACAAAATGCTAGAGAAACTCAGCGGGCGAGGCAGCATCTATGGAGAGAAGGAATGGTGACATTTCAGGTCGATACCCTTCTTTAGTCAGGGGAGGGGGTAGGACAAAGAAAGAATGTAGGCGGAGACAGTGGGACCAGTGAGGGAGATGTGAAGGGGGGAATGAAGCAAGAGAGCAAGGGCTACCAGAAGTTAGAGAAGTGAATGTTCATACCGCTGGGGTGTAAACTACCCAAGTGAAATATGAGGTGCTGATCCTCCAATTTGCACTGGGCCTTACTCTGACAATGGAGGAGGCCCAGGAGAGAAAGGACAGATTAGGAATGGGGGTGGGGTTGGTGCTGGGCCACCGGGAGATCAGGTTGGCTAAGACGGACTGAGCCGAGGTGCTCAGCGAATGATCACCGAGCCTGCGTTAGGTAGCGACAATGTAGAGAAGTTGGCACCTGGAACAGCGGATGCAGTGATGAGGTTGGAGGAGGTGCAAGTGAACGTCTGCCTCAGCTGGAAAGGCTGTTTGGGTCCTTGAATGGATTCGAGGGGGGAAGGTAAAGGGACAGGTGTTGCATCTCCTGCAATTGCAGGGAAAGTGCCTGGGGAGAGGGTGTTTTGCGTGGGAAAGGACAAGTTGAGCAGGTAATTACGGAGGAAATGGTCGCTGTGGAAAACAGAAAGTGGTGGAGATGGGAAAATATGGCCAGTAGTGGGATCCCTTTGGAGGTGGTTCCCCCTCCCCCCTCTCTTAACGTCCCGAGTCCTCCTTGTACTCACCTTCCACCCCATCAGCCGTCGCATACAGCATATAGATGCGGTGGGCCGAGCATCGAAAATGTGTCTAGAATTTAACTTTCGTGACCCATGTCTCAGAAATACATTAAATTTTGCACAGATTTAGATAAAATATAATTGAGAAAAAAGTCATAACTCGTCAGTGCCAAACGTTGCACATTATTTAATTAAATTGATTCGAAAATGAAATCAAAAAATTAAGTGTCATCTAGTGTCCAATGCCCATATTACACCATGGGGAGCCTAATTCCGGGGGGGGGGGGGGGTGTGTGTGTGTGTGTGTGTGTGCGTGCGTGTTTTGGTGTGAGTGTGTGTTTTGGTGTGTGTGAGAGTGTGTCTGTGTGTGTGTGTGTTGGTGTGAGTGTGTGTTTATGTGTGGGAGTGTGTGTGTGTGTGTGTGTGTGTGTGTGTGTGTGTGTGTGTGTGTGTGTGTGTGTGTGTGTGTGTGTGTGTGTGTGTGTGTGTGTGTGTGTGTGTAACGTAACAAAATGTGGAAAAGGTGAAGGGGTCTGAATATTTTCTGAATGCACCGTATTTCACTTGGGTAGTTTACACCCCAGCAGTATGAACATTGACTTCTCTAACTTCAGATAGCCCTTGCTCTCTCTCTTCATTTCACCCCTCACCCCTCACACCTTCTCAGTTCTGCCACTAGTTCCACTCTCTTCTTTGTCCTACCCACAGCCTCAGAATTAAAGGACGTTCTTTTAAGAAGGAGATGAGGAGAAATTTCTTTAGCCAGGGGGTGGTGAATCTGTGGAATTCTTTGCCACAGAGGGTTGTGGAGACCAAGTCAGTGGATATTTTTAAGGCAGAGATAGATCGATTCTTGATTAGTGTGGGTATCAGGGGTTATGGGGAGAAGGCAGGAGAATGGGGTTAGGAGGGAGAGATAGATCAGCCATGATTGAATGGTGGAGTAGACTTGATGGGCCGAATGGCCTAATTCTGCTCTGAGTACTTATGACCTTATGACCTATCCGCTCCCCTGACATCAGAAGGTTCTCGACCCCTCTCCAAAGATGCTGCATTTTGTGTCTACCTTCGATCTTACCAGCCACTGCAGTTCTTTCAGTTCCATTCTTCCAATGCATGTCCCAGTCTCGCTGGAGGTGGTGGCATTGCTCCCAATGTGCTCCAATGCAGCATGGTCACTGGCACAGCAGCAATGCAGTTGGCACTCTATCATGCAGCAGATTGTTTTCCCTAAAGCAGCCCACGTGCACCAATGTTATTCACACTGCAGCTCCACTGGAGCCAACGCAGCCCAGTTGCACATTTGCCCCTGCTGCTGCAGCCCAGCTGTGTCATCCATGGCCTGGGGCATTAGAGGCCAAGTCCTTGGGATATGGATATGTAATTATTAATGGTAAAAGATTCCGGGGAGAAGGCAGAAGAATTTGAATCAGCCGCGATAGAATGGCGGAAATGGGCCTAATTCTGCCCCTATGTCTCGTGGTCTTTATGTGGTCTTGAGGAGGCAGTTGAAGTCGAAGATCTAGGCGTGTAGTATTTCAACCATGGCACTGATTACAAAGACCATGGCGATCGTGCCGACGATGATTGTTACGCCTTTCAGCAGTCGCCGGTTGACGGGGCGGTGTACCACTGGCTTCTCGGGCGTCTCGAGGTGGAAGGAGGCAACCCTACGCCCATGCACCCAGCAGCGGTAGATGCCGCGGTCGGAGGGCATCACACTTTTGATTTCATACATGCCGCCCATGGCGTCGACCAGCCGCTGTCTCCCGTCACTGTTGCCACCTTGGGTGATAAAGGTGGAGTCGCGCTGCCATAGAACGGACGTGTACACCGACGCCCCCGGGCATGTCATCCAGGCGTTGTCACGGATGCCGTGGTACATCGACTGCAGATGAGTTGTGCGAGGCTCCATCCAGTCAAACACAGGCTCCCGACCACACCACCACCGCCACCATTCGCCAATCTCCAACAACAGAAGATTGGTTGCGATCTCCAATGATTGTTCCTCCTTCTTGCACGGCTGGCGGCACCATTGGTAGTGGAGCGCCGGGGCAAGGACTGCCCAATGAACAGCTCCATTAAGCCGCAGGGCAAGGTGACGCCATTCACCTCCAGTGCCTCGTCCTCGTCCTTGTCGATGTCGCTAAGTTTGGCGTAACAGAAGCCCATCACCTTCTGCTCCCCTATTACGTTACACCGGTTACAATCCTGCCATGGTCCCCAGCGGGTGTAGAGCTTGACCATGTGCTGGGAAGAGCCCAAGTTGACCATCAGGCTCCGGTTTGACAGAATGCTCTCCCCCAGCCCTTGGTGGGACACGTAAACCAGAGACGAGTCCTGCACATCCACCTGGTAGGCGGCTAGGGTGGAATTAGCCGACTTGCAGAGGTACAGGCCCGTGTCTGAGGTCTTTGCCGTGTCCATGATCAAGGAGCCTCGATGTAGATTGGCTCGGCTTCCCAGATCGCCCATCGGCCCTTGGTACACCGTCAAGTCCCCGGATCTGATGAAGGTGCTGGGTTGGGCTTGAGGCTGGCTGAGGTCCTGGTACTGCCAGTACACGGAGCCTTCTGGTACTTCTGTGGCACTCGGGCAATGCAGGCTGAGCGGATTGTTCGATAGGAAGGCCAGGGAGCAGGGGGCTTTGCCCGAGCAGTTAGCCCAGTCGTCCTGGTTTAGGAAGTTGGGCAAGCCGCCTATTAGAAACAGCATGCCCAGAATGAAAAGCAATACATTTTCGTTCCACATCTTCACTGATGGTTCGTCCAGGTGACTGTGGGCTGGAGCAGGGACGTAACTGTCACATCAACTGACCCCTGACCTCATCAATGGGCCCCTTGTGACCCCCGTGACCTCATCAAGTGACCTCATCAATTCCCATTAGTTTAGTTTAGAGTTTATAGATAGAGCATGGAAACAGGCCCTGTGACCGACCCAATCAACACCGACCATCAATCACCGTCACACTAGTTAGCCCACTTTCTCATCCTCTCCCTACACATTAAGGGCAATTTCTTTTACAGAGGCCAATTAACCTACAAACCCACACCTTCTTTGGGATGTGGGATATGTCTGGAGCAACTAGAGGAAACCCCTGTGGTCACAGGGAGAGCGTGCAAACTCCACACAGACAGCAACCGACGTTAGGGTGGAACCCAAATCTCTGGCTCTGTGAGGCAGCAGCTCTACCTGCTGCACCACTGTGCTGCCTTATTTCTTCATTGACTCTTTGTTCTCATGTCCTGAGCTACTTTTGTCTGATGATTAGCAGAGGCCCAGAATTGAGATGTTTATATTTTGTTTTGTTGTTTATTTCATTTTTCTGCATGTTCATCTAATTTTCCTGTGGACAGTATCTTCAGAAGTTTCAACAGTACACAGGACTCGTGGGACTGAGCTCTAGGGGGAGGTTGAGAGAGCTAGGACTTTATTCCCTGGAGAGTTAGATTATGAGGGGTGATCTTACAGAGGTGTCCCAAATCATGAGAGGAATAGATCGGGTAAAGGTAGTCTTTTGCCCAGTGTAAGGGAATCGAGAATCAGTAGACATAGGGTTAAGGTGAGGAGGACCTGAGGGATGACTTTTTTACACAAAGGGTGGTGGGTGTATGGGACAAAGTGCCAGAGAAGGTAGTTGAGGCAGGCACTATCTCAATGAGGCATTTAGACAGGTACATGGATAGGTAAGTTTAGAGGGCCAAAAGCAGGCATGTGGGACTAGTTTAGAGGCATGTTGGTCGGCATGGGCAAGTTGGGCAGAATGGCCTCTTTCCACGCTGTATGACACGATGCAGTAATCCCTGGATTACATAGAAATACAGAATTGTGAAGGAACAGATGCTCTCCTGCTTGTGAAACCACACAAGGTCAGTTCAATAACCCATGGCTGGTTAACTCATCGATGCCATCATTGTCATTGAATAGAATTCAACACTATAAGGAGGAATGAGCAACACACCAAGTACTGGAGGAACTCAATGGGTCAGGCAGCATCTGAGGTGGGAATAGACTGGTCGAGAAACTTATACAGTCAAAGAAGTACATTTTAAAACATTCTATGTAATATAAAAATCCACTTGTACACTGTCAAAATCTACATGCAAGTACAGGTGCACAACCTTTTATCCGAAGTTCCAAATAACGAAAACCTCCGAATAGCGACATTTTTTCAGTCCTTGAAGAAAGGTCCTTGAAAACGTTCACCGAGGGCGGCCCGCAGAGGTGACAGCGGAACCTCCGGTCGGTCCTCGAAGAAAGGGGAACTAAATCCCCATTCATAAAAGAGAAGGTGAGGGTATATTGCGCGGGAGGGTTAATAATTGCCAATCTGCTGCTGCCTGCCCGCTGAGTTAAAGTTCCCACGGTAGACTCACGATACACAGTGTATCGTGAGTCTTGCATGAGAACTTTTTAACTCAGCGGGCAGGCAGCAGCAAATTGTCGCTCCCTTAAGTTTCACCCCACCTACACCCCTCTGCTTCCAGGCCATGTGTGTGACCCCTTCCCTCCCCTCTCCAGCTCCCCGCCCATTGCACCGGCGCGGGGGTTTTGCACTGCCTTCACGTCGGAGCCAGTGCCAATCACCGGAGACGCCAGGACCAACGGGACACCGGCCCCCAGGCACACTGCAAGCACGGAGATCCCAGAGACCCACAGCCAGCAGCAGCCCAGCCCCGTTCCAATTCCAGAGGAACACGCTCCCCGTAGGGACAGAAGCTGTTGGTGTGCAAGGTGCGTCTTGGTCTTGAGGTTGCGGATGAGGGGGCGCAGCTCGGGCTGTGACGTCTCCGGCCACCCCCCTGTACAGGAGCTGAGACTGGGAACTGTGGGGTTGTTTGCAGTTGCAGAGGGAGGGGGCAAGGGCGGTACAGTTCCCAGTCTCAGCTCCAGTCCAGAGGGGTGACCGGAGACGTCAGGACCAACGGGACACCGACTGCAAGCACGGAGATCCCAGAGACTCACAGCCAGCAGCAACTCTAGCCCAGCCCCGCTCCAACTCCAGAGGAACCCGGGTTGCGGATGAGGGGGCGCAGCTCGGGCTGTGGGCGAACTGCCACTTGTCGCTGTAGCGGCGCATCGGGAAGCGGGTTCCTGTTGTTCCTGACGTCTCCGGCCACCCCCCTGGACAGGAGCTGAGAGACGTCAGGACCACCAGAAGCCGCTCCCCAATGGGCCGCTACGGCGACGTGGCAGTTCGCCCACAGCCCGAGCTGCGCCCCCTCATCGGGACACCGACCCCCAGGCCCACTGCAAGCACGGAGATCCCAGAGACTCACAGCCAGCAACAACTCTAGCCCAGCCCCGCTCCAACTCGGGTTGCGGATGAGGGGGCACAGCTCGGGCTGTGGGCGAACTGCCACTTGTCGCCGTAGCGGCGCATCGGGCAGCGGATTCCTCTGGAGTTGGAGGGACAGGGAGACGCAGCGGCTTTTGAGAATGGTGGGCAATCACTTCCAAAGTTCTGCCCACACAGTCAGTACACCTCTCCTACACTTGTCTCCCGCATTAAGATCATCTCGCAGAGAATGATCCCAGCCTAACCCTCCCTATTCTCTCCTATTCTGCAAGAAAAAAAACTACATTGAAGACTCAAACCCGCGATCGAGTAACTGCCGGGATCGAGGCGCAAACTCGTGACCTTGCGGATATGAGCCAAGCACTCTACCACTGAGCCAGCCGTTAAAATCTACGCTAAAAATCTTCCATTCCGAAAGCCGAAAAATTCTGAATTACGAAAAGTGTCCGGTCCCAAGGCTTTCGGATAAAAGGTTGTGCACCTGTACCATCATACGATACAATATGATAATGATACGATAGAACTTTATATATCCCAAATTGATCTGCCAACAGTCATAAAACACAATATACATGAAACATGAAATAATAGTGACGAGTGGAAAGGATTGGGGATGTGTGAGGATTGGGGACGTGGGGGATGGAGAGGGGAGTCAGTCTACCCCACTACAGAAGGGGGAGGAGTTGTAGTTTGATAGCCACAGGGAAGAAGGATCTCCTGTGGATCTTACACTAGTCACATAGTGACCCATCTATGACAGTCAGCAAGGGCTACAGACAATATCCCCATCTCGAGACTTCTTGCCTATAACTTCACTCCCACCTCATTAACATGAGCAATTGGACCTCAGCAAATATTGTGACCAAACAAATGGAACTGTTCCCATTATACCTTAACCACAAATGTCTTCTAAAAAAAAAAGTAGATTGCAGCATAGTAAGTTGTGTGTAAAAAAGGGAGTTAAGTTGACACCTGTCTTGTATTGATCTGACTGCAGCATTGATCCACACTAATGAGACTGAAAGGCTGAGGGAATAGCGGTATATGAATCAGTATTTCCAACGCTTCAAGTATTGACCTGGATTTTAATGCAACCTGCTACAGTTCGCTGATCTCCGAATGCAGCTAACACATACTAAACCTGGAGAGTGATAATGCACTCATTCTTTTACCACAACATGACAACTGAGAGTATTGGAATAAGGTTTTGTTTGGAAAAATAAATGCATTGATTTGGCAAAACTGGCTGTGATCTGAAGTCATTGTGAACTTGGCTCAGTGCAAAGCAACAGAGTTATACCAGCAGATTCCTGCCACGTGCTTTCTGAAGACCACAAGCATCATTTTCCCAGCATTTTTTTTAATGGAAACTGCATTTTATATCAATGTTGATTCACAATTTTAATCAAATAGCAAAGTCTACGTCAAGAATGTAAAGCATGTCTTTTTATGAGGATGTTGCCAGGACGCATGTGCCTGAGCTATAGGGGAAGGTTGAGTAGGCTGCAACTCTATTCCTTAGAGTGGAGGAGGATAAGCTGTACAAAATCATGTGAGGAATTGATCGTGTAGACGCATAGAGTTTCTGGCCCAGAGTAGGAGAATCGAGAACCAGAGGACATAGGATTAAGGTGAGGGGAGAAAGATTTAATAGTCATCTGAGGAATAACTTGTTCATACATAGAGTGGTGAGTGTATGGAACGAGCTGCTGGAGGAGGTAGTTGGGGCAAGTACTATTCCAACGTTTAAGAAATATGTGGACAGGTACATGGAGAGGACAGGTTTAGAGGGATATGGGCCAAACGCAGGCAGGTAGGACTAGTGTAGGTGGGACAATTTGGTTGGTGTGGGCATGTTGGGCCGAAGGGCCAGTTTCCACAATGTATAACGACATGACTCTGTTTTGTTCACAACTGTAATATCATGTAATGGAGTCAACATTCGTGTTTATGAAACAATGCAAATGGACAATACAGACCAATTATAAACATTTGGCGGAATTATATATAAAACAATCATGCTTATGATGTAAAGATTCTGGGTTAATAATTCTTATGAAAAATGCATTATTGGACCACGAATGCAATAGAAAAAGGAGAATAAAGATCACGGTAGCTGATGTCAGCTTCATATAGAATTAAATTATATATTTTTAAATTTTGTTCATATAAGGGCGACTGAATGTACGTGTGTAACCCATGGTGACACGATTCCTCAAGCATACCAGTGCATAACACTAATGCTATGTTTTCCAGCCCACAATTGCATAGCAGTGCTTGGTACCTGATCTGAAGCTTCTGCTGTAAGAGGCAATGTTTATAATAGGACTCTCGATTAATCAATGCTAACAAGTGTTATTGAAGCATACAAATGAATGTGTTATATTTATATTGCATGTTAATTGCACTCTTCTGAAAGATCCATCTGTGGTTCAGTGCTGAATGATTCAAGGACATTTGTCCCACAGGTTCCCGAAGTCCCAGCATAAAACCTATCCTCCTGCACTGTTCCGTGAGTGCTGAATGTGTCATTAACAGCTGAAGGAGCAGCCTCTCCTTGTCATCTCCAACTCTCAATTAGCCTTACACTTTTCACGATGCACTCAGTACATATCTGGCACAATGGGAAACGTAGAGCAGATCAGACAGCATTCACGAGCAGAGAAACGAGCAATGGTTCAGACTGAAAAAGGCACAGAGGACCCAAACTATAGAGTAGAAACAAGGAAATGCAGATGCAGGTTTACACAAAATGGCACAAAGTGCTAGAGTAACTCAGCAGGGCAGGCAGCATCTTGGGAGAACATGGATAGGTGACGTTTTGGGTTGGGACCCAATTCAGTCTGATTTTGGAGGGTGGGTGTGGTGAACGACAGCTGGAAGAGAGGAGAGGCAGGACTAAGCATTGCAGGCAATATACCCCCCTTGCCTGTGTCTACCTACCATCTGCCACAGTGTGTTCTGCATCTCCTCTCTCCCAGCTTTCTTCCCCATCACCCCACCCCCTGCACATCCCCCCAATCAGTCTGAAGAAGGGTCCCGACCCGAAAAGTCACCTATCCAGAGATTCAGCCTGACCACTGAGTTACTCCAGCACTTTGTGTTCTTTTGATCTGCAAACCACAACATTAGCTTTTGTTTCTTTTCCACAGATGCTGCCTCACCTGCTGGTATCTGCAACATTTTCAGTCTTTATTTCAGATCTTCGGCATCAGTGACAATGGCTGCCCAGTGAGTCCGGCTTTCATTGGCAGGGAATAAGCAGAAGGGAAATGAAATGGAGAAAAGTGGTGACCATGGTAGCAGGTAGACCCTGTCAGCATCTGCCTCCTGCTCTAATCATCCACACCCTCCCTACAAATTTAAACGGATTATCCTTGATCGGACTTCGCTGGCTTCACCTTGCACTAAAGTTATTCCCTTATCATGCATCTATGTACTGCAGGTACACAAAAATGCCCGAAACGTTGCCTATCTCCTTTGCACCATAGATGCTGCTGCACCCGCTGAGTTTCTCCAGCATTTTTGTATACCTCCGATTTTCCAGCATCTGCAGTTCCTTCTTAAACACATCTATATACTGCAAATGGCTCGACTGTACTCACATACTGTCTTTCTGCCGACTGGGTAGCACGCTACAAAAGCTTTTCACTGTACCTCAGCCATGATCAGCGATGATTGAATGGCAGAGCAGACTTGATGGGCCGAATGGCCTAATTATGTTCCTATCACTTATGACCTTATGACACGTAATAACAAATTGGAGGAACAGCACCTCATATTTCACTGGGGCAACTTACAACACAGCAGTATTCATTTGATTTCTCTAATTTCAAGTAACCCTCACATTCCCTCTCTCTCCATCTCTCTTCCACCCGAGTCGTCCTACTAGTTTCACTGTCATCTCGCTTGGTTTCACTGTTTGTATCCCCTCATTATCAGCCTTTCCACAGCCAACAATGGACCATTGTGGGCTCCACCTTTCCCTGATCTTCGGTGCCGGCTTTGATTTGTTCTTTTCAAACCTTTCATTCATTTGTTCTTTGCACCTTTTCATACCTCTAGTTTTCCTCTCCCCGGCTCTCAGTCTGAAGAAGTGTCTCGAGCCAAATTGTAATTTATTCTCCAGAGATGCTGCCTGTCCTGCTGAGTTACTCTAGCATATTGTGTCTATCTTCTATTTGTAGAACAGTGCAGCACAGGATTAGGCCCCTCGGCCCAGAAAATCTGTGCAATTATAAGCCGGTGAGCCTCACGTCCAGAAGATTTGGTTTCACAGAATTAACGATGACTTGTGTAGGAAGGAACTGCAGTTGCTGGTTTAAACCGAAGATAGACACAAATACTTGAGTAACTCAGCAGGTCAGGCAGCTTCTCTGGAGAGAAGGAATAGGTGACGTTTCGGGTCAGTCTGAAGAACGGTCTCGCACTGAAACATCACCCATTCCTTCGCTCCAGAGATGCTGCCTGTCCAGCTGAGTTACTCCAGCATTTTGTGTTTATCTTCGTATTAACCATGCCTTGGTTGTATAGATGCAGGACTGGTTTACTGACAGATGACAGAGAGTCGTGGTGGAAGGACAATATTCAGAACAGGTCTGTGACCAGTGGAGTTTGGCAGGGATCTGTGCTGGGACCTCTGCTGTTTGCGATAGATATTGATGACTTGGATGTAAATGTAGATAAGTTGCTTAGTAAGCTTGCCGATAACACCAAGAATGCTGGGGTTGTGAACTAAGGGGAAGGTTGACAAAGTATACAACAGGATATGGGTCAGCGGCAGAAATGGGTGGAGAAATGGCAGATAGAGTTTAATCTAAGCAAGTGTCAGGTGTTGGAATTCAGGAGATCAGAAGTAAGGGGAAAATATGGAGTTAATAGCATGACCCTAAACAGCTTTCATGTACATTAGTTCATAAATTCTAGGAGTAGAATTAGGCCATTCGGTCCATCAAGTCTACTCGACCATTCAATCATGGCTAATCTATCTTTCTCTCTCAAACCCATTCTCCTGCCTTCTCTCCATAACCCCTGATACCTGTACTAATGAAGAATCTGTCAATCTGTGACTTTAAAATACAAAATGACAAAATTCCACAGCCATCTGCCGCAATTAATTCCACAAAGGGAGGTAGAGAGGGATCTTGGGGTCCAAGTCCATAACTCCTTGAAAGTGCCAACACAAGTATATAGAGTGGTAAAAAAGGCACATGGTATGCCTGCTTTCATGGGTTGGAGCATTGAGTACAAGTCAGGAAGTATGATGCAGGATTATAGGACTTTGGTTAGGCCATATTTGGATTATTGAGGACATTTGAGGGGAGACCTGCTAGAAGTATATACAATTATAAGTGGCATAGATAGGGTAGACAGTGAGGACTTTTTTCCTAAGATGGAAAAATCAAAACTAAAGGGCATAGCTTTAAGGTGAGAGAGATAACGTTTAAAGGAGATGTGCGGGGCAATTTTTGTTTAAGCAGAAGGTATTAAGTACCTGGAACGTGCTGCCGAGGTGGCTGAGGTAGATATAATAGTGGCATTTAAGAGACGTTTGGTTAGGCATATGGATATGTAGGGAAAAGAGGAATATGGATTATGTACAGGCAGATAAGAATTGGTCTTGGCATCACTTTGGGCACAGACATTCTGGTCTGAAGGGCCTGTTCTGGCTTTCTGTCCTATGTTCAAATGTGATGCCAAAATAAACTAACCTCCTCTGCCAGCACGTGTCCCATGTCCCTCCAATCTCTAGGATATCCATGTTCCTATCCAAAAACCTATGAAATGCCACTGTCATATCTACTTCAATCACCACTCCAACCAGAGGTGGCATGGATGCAGATGCGATCATGGCATTTAAGAGACTTTTGGATAAAATAAAGGCAGTGCATACAAACCACCCACCGCTCTCTCCGTAAAAAAAAAACACTTGCTCTACAGATCTCCTTTAAACCTTTGCCCTCTCGCCTTAAAGCTATGCCCTCTAACTGGTCTGCAGCTGGGTTGAATGCTTGGGCAAAGTCCATGCATGTCAGTAAAGGGCCTGTCCCACTTGGCGATTTTTTTCGGCAACTGCCGGCATCGTTGACTGACGTATCAGATCAGCGAACAATTTGTGGCGTGATGCGGCACGATGACGTATGACGCGCGATGTTTTTTTCAAGTTTTCAACATTTTATTTGTCGCCACTGGATTTTGAAATGTTCAAAATCTTTTGGCGACACTGATATGACGCCGGCAGTCGCCGAAAAAAATCGCCTAGTGGGACAGGCCCTTAAAGCTTCCCACATCATCAAACCATCAAAAGTATTGGTATTCTATTATTGTTTAACCACGCGGTGAGAGCAGCAGCAATTTTGTTAAATCTGCCATTAATTGCAATTAATATATTACTTGTTTGACAACCTGTAATTTATGTAAGTGCCTACTTATTGGCAAGTTAACTGGTTCCTCGTCCAGGATATGTTCAATTATTTATTTCAGCACCAAATGGATTGAGAGGTACATTTGCCTGATGGTTCAGTCCCGAGTTGTGTAATGGGGAAATGATGATTGCAGTTTAGCATGGCAGAGACAGACTGGTACCTATTGTTCAGGTATCATGGCCATATATTTCAAAAATGTAGTTTAGTTTAGACATTCAGCATAGAAGTAGGCCTTTTGGCCCACAAAGTCAACGTTGACTTTCAATCATTCGTTCCCACTAGATATATGTTATCTCAGTCCTGACACATAAGACAGCAATTTTATAGAGACCAATTAACCTACAAACCTGCACGTCTTTGGGATATGGGAGGAAACCAGAGCACCTGGAGGAAATCCATGCAGTTATTGGGAGAATGTGCAAACTCCACACAGACAGCACCCGAGGTCAGGATCGAAACCCGGTCTCTGGCACTGTGAGGCACCATCTCTCCCGAGTATTCTACAAATTAAAACCAAAAAACGAATAGCAATTTCATTTTGACAATGGATGAATAAAAAGCGAGTTCGGTATTACATAGAAAATAGGTGCAGGAGTAGGCCATTCGGCCCTTCGAGCCTGCACAGCCATTCAATATGACCATGGCTGATCATCCAACTCAGTATCCTGTACCTGCCTTCTCTCCATACCCCCTGATCCCTTTAGCCACAAGGACCACATCTAACTCCCTCTTAAATATAGCCAATGAACTGGCCTCAACTACCTTCTGTGGCAGAGAATTCCACAGATTCACCACTCTCTGTGTGAAAAATGTTTTCCTCATCTCAGTCCTAAAAGATTTCCCCCTTATCCTTAAACTGTGACCCCTTGTTCTGGACTTCCCCAACATCGGGAATAATCTTCCTGCATCTAGCCTGTCCAACCCCTTAAGAATTTTGTAAGTTTCTATAAGATCCCCCCTCAATCTTCTAAATTCTAGCGAGTACAAACCGAGTCTATCCAGTATTTCTTCATATGAAAGTCCTGACATCCCAGGAATCAGTCTGGTGAACCTACTCTGTACTCCCTCTATGGCAAGAATGTCTTTCCTCAGATTCGGAGACAAAAACTGTACGCAATACTCCAGGTGTGGTCTCACCAAGACCCTGTACAACTGCAGTAGAACCTCCCTGCTCCTATACTCAACTGCGCATGCCCAGGTCATGGGTCATTCGGGAAAAAAACGTATGTGCTAGCTGAGCACCTGTGTATGTACGGACCGGCATATTCATTTCAATGAGATTTATAACTAAATGTATCCGTCAAATATGTCAGCAGTAGGCCACAGAATACTGCAGGCTGCACAAATCCACAATTGTATCTATTTAAATTATTGACTCAATACAGCACCAGCCTTGAAAATGCAAGAATGCCTGGAACAAAACCTGTCAATTATCAAATCCCTGGCATTAGCCCGAGTCACAGCCATTCAAATTCAATATTGATTTACACAAATTATAAATGGTGTGGTTAACCAATTTAAGACTGTCCTTACATTCCTATCTAAACAATCTTCCTGGATTGAGGGAAACAAGGAGAATGTGCTGTGTGGGGGTAGGTTGGAAATAACCTGTGGGGTTTGTTCCAGTCTGTCGGGGCTCACAGTTGGGAGCCGGGTCCGGGTGACCGGGCGGTGATAATTATGAGAATTTGCAGCCATTTGAACCACAGCCAAACTAGAGGCGTCACTGAGGAGTGGGCTGCAGCTCCTCAGCTGAAGGGGTCTGTTCTCACTCTCTTTGAAGGAGGCACTGTCCGCCCCAGCGAGTGGGCAAATGCGAAGCCAACCCATAATATAAGTGGGAGCATTTTCTCAGTCAGACTTTGTGGACAGTTGGGGAGAGGGATCTGGGAGAGAGACACAGACGCAACAGTTTAATAACGACCCATTAAAACCGCCTTTCGGCCACTCGGCAACCTGGGTTGATCTGATCTGACAGCCCGCTCGCTGTGTGCCCGATCCTAAAGCAGAACCTCCACAAAACCTTTGGGCTTCGGGTCGCACCTGCACAAAGAGCCTCTGCTAACAAGGGCTGGCAAACTGTGCTGGTCAACGTGCACTAGGCGAGATGGCTGGGGGAAACACACTGCAACCACCACAAACTTGGAACAGCACAGACCCTCCACTCAATCTATCCAATACTAAAGGGCAGGTATTTCGCAGTTAAATGTGGTATATCGGATTGGCGACTCCTTCACAGGGCCAGCCCTGTACTCAGTTTTCCTCGGAGATGAATCTTTGCCTTAACGGTACATTCACACCGCCTGTAGGTAAAGCATCAGCCCACATCACACTGATACAGTCGCTGCCTGCCTCAGATTAAATATATTTTTACACATAAATTATGAATATAGATAAGATGTTTCAAACACAAGTAATATTTTCTTATTCCAATCGCAAACACATTAAGGATTAAATGAAAATAATAAATTCTTTAAATTTTTGAATATCTCCTAATTGAAGATTAATGAACTGAACTAGAACTAGGACTGTGTAAGTTGTGAGCGAACCGCAGAACAAGAAAGGAAGCTATTGAGCTGACAGAGTTCTAGATTAAATCCTTGGTAGAATAGTTAACAATTTATTCAGTTTATACAATGCTGCGTTCGCTTTAAAAAAAATCCTGAATGACCTTTGACAAATCCCATGATTCCTTGCATTTATCGAGATACCAAACTCGCTTATTGTAAAAACATGGCTGTTATTCAATTTCATTGTTGTTGATGGGCAAATTCTGTTCTGAAATCCAGTTTCTGTAGCACATTGTACAAATGCATTGAAGATATGATTCACCAGAACAGCAAGATTGCACAGCAGGTTGTTGTGGCATCAAACAAAGTCTGCTGGGCAAAGAGGTTTACCTTTCACAGGGTTACAAGGGCTCAGTACAAAAAGCTTAGAAATGTATTGAATGGCACAGGATTCATGTGCAAGCATTGGCCTTGAGATGGTTTGGCCAATCCTGTAGAAGTAGTCTTTTATGGCCTGGTTCAAAGATACTTAAAGACAACTTGCCATAACACATTCTTGTCCGTGCAATCCAGCAGTCAGAACAGGCTACAGATTAGTGCCCTTTAAATTAAGACCTTCAAGCAGATCTACTTTAGAATTTTCTGACTACCCAAACCACATCTCCATCAGGACCCTGAACACACATCTCCCCCTGCTCAAGAGTTTGGACGTCATGCTACAATTGTGTAGAACGTTGGTTAGTGTGCACTTGGAGTTTTGTACGTAGTATTGGTCACAACACTACAGGAAAGATGTGATTGCACAAGAGTGGGTACAGAAGAGAATCACAAGGATGCTGCCTGGATTAATGAGTTATGAAGAGAGATTGGGTAGACTTGCTCCAGTGAAGGCTAAATTGTAGTGTGCTAAAAGTATGTCAAATTATGAGAGGCATAGATAGGGTAATCAACAAGAGGCTTTTTAGTTTAGTTTATTGTCCCGTGTACTGAGGTACAGTGAAAAGCTTTTTGCTGCATGCCAACCCAGTCAGCAGAAAGTCAATACATGATTACAGTCAATCCATTTACAATGTACAGATACATGATAAGGGAATAATGTTTAATGCAAGGTAAAGCCAGCAAGGTAAAGTCCAGTCAAGGATTTTCCCAGGTTAGGGATGTCTAAAATTAGGTTGAAGGTGAGAAGGAGGCGGTTTACGAGGATTTGAGGGTTAACCTTTATCACACGTTGCAAAGTTAGTATTTACAATGAGCTACCAGGAGATTCTGGAAGCAGGAACTGTAAGCATTTAAGGTGCATTTGGGCAGGTTTTAAATGAACAGAGCATAGCGGGATATGGAATTAATGTAAGGAATTGGGAATATTACAGATAGCCATGATGGTTGGTCAAAGGGCCAGTTTCTATGCTGTGCAACTCTGCAACTCAAACCTCGACCACGAGCAGATAATTATGATACCGATCCGCTGATGTGAATTACTCCTTGACTCCGACCTTGACTTCCATTAACAGAAACCTCCTATTGCACAAAACACTGGAGTAAGTCAGTGGGACAGGCAGCATCTCTGGAGAGAAACATCAAGACCCGAAACATCATCCCTCTTTAAATTTTACCAATGATCTGGTCTCCACAACTGTCTGAGGTAATCAATTCCAGAGTTTTATCACTGATTGTGAGAAATTCTTACATGCACCAGTATTAAATGCCTACTTCCTAATCTTTAGATAGAGCCTCAAGTGCAGCTGCAATTAACAAGATTCAAATATTGCCGTAAAAATATTGTGTCTTTCTGCACCCCCTTGTTTAATTTACCTTTCAAGGCACTGGAGAATGTATAAACCAGAGACATGGAGTGGCACAATAGCAGAGTTGCTGCCTTACAACGCCAGGGACCCAGGTTCGATCCTGACTATGGGTACTGTCTGTATAGAGACAAGTCCGTTCGCTCCGAGACCGCGTGGGTTTTCTCCGGGTGCTCTGGTTTCCTCCCACCCACCAAAGTCCTACAGGTTAATTGGGTTCGGTAAAAATTGGAAACTATATCTAGTGTGCAGGATAGTGCTCGTGTTCAGATATCGCTGGTCGGCGCGGATTGGGTGGGCCAAAGGGCCTCTTTGCGCGCAGTATCTCCAAACTAAAACTAAACTAAACATGATGCCTTTTATGATTTCAAGATCCCCCAAGTGCTTTACCGCCAATGGGAAATTAAAAAAGTCTAATCACTGTTTTAATTTTACAAAAGCAAAGCCTCACAATTTATACAGCTTGGAAGGTAAAGATTTATGGTGAAAACCTTTCTCCATCAAGATTATTGATGAAAACATTGGGGACAAGCTTTGAATAGATATCTGATCATTAATTAAAAAATGGACAGGAAAGTATTATTTGCAACTGAAGCTCAAACTTCCAATCTATATATATTAATATATATATATATATATATAGTCAAACTGTTAAGCATTATTGCAACGCAAGTTTAATTATTAGCCCAATCTTTTCTCTAATAGCCTGTAAGATGTTGCCCAAAGACTAGTTGAAAGAGGCTCCACATGTAAATACATCGCTTACTGCACAGGACTCCATGTGCTAACAGTTGCTTCATAAATTTAAGTCACATTGAGACGTATTTCATGAATACTTCTGTAAACATTAAAACATTATGTAAAGCCTGAACAAGTGCAACAGGATGTTATTAATTATTGATGGGTTTCCAACTATAATTCATTGTCTTCTAAATTAAATTAGATTAAATTAAATTCCACTTGCATTCATCTCAGGTCCCACTTATTCTCAACATTATGTTTAAGTAATGAAGATCGCTGCTTGTTAAACTACTTATTATTAGCAAAGATAGACACAAAATACTGGAGTAACTCAGGAGGACAGGCAGCATCTCTGGATAGAAGGAATGAGAGACCCTTCGAAGGGTCTTGACCCAAAACATCACCCATTCCTCCTCTCCAGAGATGCCGCCTGTCCCATTGAGTTACTCCAGCATTTTGTGTCTATCTTTGGTGTAAACCAGCATCTGCAGTTCCTTCCTACTTAATATCAGCTCTGTTTCCAAGAGATGAGAATTGTCTGGCATAGTGCATGATATAAACACCTGAAGAAACCGAATCACCTACAAATGTTTTTGATAGCTTTTAAAATGAACATGATTACCAATGTGTGAATATTACTCAATATTTCTCATCTGTCTCAAAACCACAAACTTCCTAATGTCTTCTTTATTTTTCCCACCTGGAAACAATTAATACGTACATTTTAAGTTAAAAAAAACAAGTCAATTTATATGAGGTGATTATGTAATGAAAGTGTGATTTCAAAGATGACTTGGAAAAAAAATTGTGAGACTTTGTTTAGGAAAATACAGGGAGTTATTTAACTATGAAAATAAATATCTTAGTGACTGACAGCAATTCCATTTCCAGTGTTGAAATAAAACTTGTAATATTTTACCTCTCCTCGGGTTACTGAAACCTCCACCGCTCTCCTTCCACTTCCATTCCTTCCTTAGCTTCACTATTCACACTTTCCTCACCTCACACCTTGTTGTCTTTTCATCTCTGGCTTTTTCCAATCACTCCCCTCACCAGTAGCCACCTTTCACTTACAAGGCTTTGTCCCACCTCCTCCTCTCTTCTAGCTTTCTTCCCCACCCTCCCGCTACAATCACTGATGAAGGTCCCTGACCCGAAGCATCACCTTTCCATTTTCTCCAGAGATAGCAACATAGAAATTAGGTGCAGGAGTAGGCCATTCGGCCCTTCGAGCCTGCACCGCCATTCAATATGATCATGGCTGATCATCCAACTCAGTATCCCGTACCTGCCTTCTCTCCATACCCTCTGATCCCCTTAGCCACAAGGGCCACATCTAACTCCCTCTTAAATATAGCCAATGAACTGGCCTCAACTACCCTCTGCGGCAGAGAGTTCCAGAGATTCACCACTCTCTGTGTGAAAAAAAGGTTCTTCTCATCTCGGTTTTAAAGGATTTCCCCCTTATCCTTAAGCTGTGACCCCTTGTCCTGGACTTCCCCAACATCGGGAGCAATCTTCCTGCATCTAGCCTGTCCAACCCCTTAAGAATTTTGTAAGTTTCTATAAGATGCCCTCTCAATCTCTTAAATTCTAGAGAGTATAAACCAAGTCTATCCAGTCTTTCTTCATAAGACAGTCCGGACATCCCAGGAATCAGTCTGGTGAACCTTCTCTGTACTCCCTCTATGGCAATAATGTCCTTCCTCAGATTTGGAGACCAAAACTATACGCAATACTACAGGTGTGGTCTCACCAAGTCCCTGTACAACTGCAGTAGAACCTCCCTGCTCCTATACTCAAATCCTCGTCAGATGTCGTCAGATCCACTGAGTTACTCCAGTACTTTGTGTCTTTTTTTTATAAACCAGCAACTGCAGTTTCTTATTTCTCCTTTCTAATTAACCTCAACAGTTTCTCATCTCATCTCGGGTTTTGCAGGTTAAAATCTTTGCTTCAGTCTTCATATTTTTCCAGTTGCTGTTCTTCATTGCACCAAGGTCAATTGGACTGTCTGACTTTCTCAGTATTCCTTTGTTATCTATGATCTTTTCATTCCACTGCTCAATTCACCGTACTCCTTTGACCGTGTCTTTTGCTGTTGTGTCTCCTTACTTAATGTCTCCAGAATTTCACTGCACTCTCTCCTTCAGTTTCAATTCCCCACAGTATTCTCACCTCTCTTTTCACTTGATAAGATTTTCAACCTCATTAAAATTCTCTTATTCTAGTTCCTGTTTGCAATTTTCTCACTGCGTTTTCCAGCATCCATAAGGTTTCACTCCTTGTCCTTTCCACACAAACCAACCTCCCTTCCATTGACTCAATTCATACCCCACGCTGCCTTGGCAAGGCCAGCAGCATAATCAAGGACGAGTCTCACCCTGGCCACTCCCTCTTCTCCCCTCTCGCATCAGGCAAAAGGTATAAAACGCACAACTTCAGATTCAGGGACAGTGTCTTCCCAGCTGTTCTCAGGTGACTGAATCATCCTACCCCATCCAGTGAGCAGTGCTGAACTACTATCTCATTGATGACTCGCTGACTAACCTTGATCGGACTTTGTTGGCTTTACGTTGCATGAAATATTATTCCCTTATCATGTATTTATACACCGTAAATGGCTCGATTGTAATCATGTATTTTATTTCCGCTGACGTTAGCATGCATAAAACTTTTCACTGTACCTCGGTACACATGACTGTTCAAATATTTTAGCTGTTTTGATTTGTTTTCCAGTATTTTCTTTTATATGGGACATGGGGAGATTATCTGTTCCGGCACGGAGATGGCCTGTTTCTGTGCTGTAATTGTTTAATGAATTAATTATAGAATCAGGCTATTTGCCTGATCCGGTGGGAAAGTTGGTTTTATTTAATTCCTGTATTAAATTTTGCTTGATTTATAAATTATAATCCTACATAGCTATAAAAACAAAAGAGAGAATAGTGCTTTCTGAAATTGGAAACAAATACAAGGATTATGGAAATATGGAATCAATCCACATATCAATTAGTTTCTAGTTATGAGTTGGGTGTTTTGTGGATTCAAAAGTGCAGGCATATTTATCATTTCTTGCTGTTGGTGTCCATGGCAGATTGTCATTCTATAAACTGCTTAACCTGTATAAATGGTCAGTCTGAAGAAGGGTCTCGACCCGAAACGTCATCCATTTGTTCTCTCCAGAGATGCTGTCTGTCCCGCTGAGTTACTCCAGCTATTTGTGTCCATCTATGTTAATGAATAGCTCTTTCCAACAATCACCAGGCTCTTTTTGAGTCTGTCTAAAGGCTTGTTCAGCTTATTAATTTATTTTATTTAAAATCTTTTGAGTCTTTTTGTACCACGTGTACTCTTTTTGTACTATAAAAAAATGGCCAAAATTTGAAAATCTAGCCTTTATTTTGTTTTACCATCATAACATAGATGTTGGTTATGGAAAAAGATAGGACCAGTCCTCAAATGAAAGACCTATATTGGGCAAGGCTAATTTTGATGGTACTCAACAGGAACTTATAAAGGTTGATTGGGAAAGGCCGTTACCACTTAAAGGGCCACCTGGCAAGTGGGAGGCATTTAAAGGAGAGATAGGAAGCCATGAGGTCCAGCATGAAGGGCAAGCTTGCAGAATGAAGAAACCCTTGTTGATAAGGAATATTCATAAGATCATGATCATGAGATAGGAGTAGAATTTAGCCATTTGACACATCAAGTCTACTCCACCATTCAATCATGACTTATCTATCTCTCCTAACCCCATTCTCCTGCCTTACCATATAACAATATAACCATATAACAATTACAGCACGGAAACAGGCCATCTCGACCCTTCTAGTCCGTGCCGAACACATAATCTCCCCTAGTCCCATATACCTGCGCTCAGACCATAACCCTCCATTCCCTTCCCATCCATATAACTATCCAATTTATTTTTAAATGATAAAAACGAACCTGCCTCCACCACCTTCACTGGAAGCTCATTCCACGCAGCTACCACTCTCTGAGTAAAGAAGTTCCCCCTCATGTTACCCCTAAACTTCAGTCCCTTAATTCTCAAGTCATGTCCCCTTGTTTGAATCTTCCCTACTCTCAGTGGGAAAAGCTTTTCCACGTCAACTCTGTCTATCCCTCTCATCATTTTAAAAACCTCTATCAAGTCCCCCCTTAACCTTCTGCGCTCCAAAAGAATAAAGCCCTAACTTGTTCAACCTATCTCTGTAACTTAGTTGCTGAAAAACCAGGCAACATTCTAGTAAATCTCCTCTGTACTCTCTCTATTTTGTTGACATCCTTCCTATAATTAGGCGACCAAAATTGTAAACCATACTCCAGAATTGGCCTCGCCAATGCCTTGTACAATTTTAACATTACATCCCAACTTCTATACTCAAGTTGGGATGTAATTTGGGACAAGTTGGGACTCAAGTTGGGATGCCTTCTCCCCATAACCTGACACCCATACTAATCTCTGCTTTAAATATATCCACTGACTTTGCCTCCACAGCATTCTGTGACAAAGAATTCAACAGGTTCACCACACTCTGACTAAAGAAATTCCTTCACTTCTCTTTCCTAAAATAACATCCTTTCTTTGACACCCTTTTGAAGCTCTTGTCAGGAAAATGGAGACACATGTCAGGTGTAGGCAGCTGCTATCAAATGAATCCTCTAAGGAGTAGAAGGTGGCTCATTGGTAGAGTTGCTCCATTACAGTGCCAGAGATCTGAGTTTGATCTTAACTATGGGTGCTGTTTGCATGGAGTTTGTATGTTCTCCTTTTGACTGTGTGTCTTTTCTCTGGGAGCTCCGGTTTCCTCTCGCACGCCAAAGATGTACAGGCTTGTCAGTTAATTGGCTTCTTTAAATTGTGAATTGTTCCTAGTGTGTAGGAAAGTACTGGTGTATGGGGTGATCGCAGGTTGGCGTGGGCACGGTGGTCGGAAGGGCTTTCTTCCACACTGTATCTCTAGAGTCTAAAGATTGAAGTCTAAAGGAGGTAGGAATATGCTCAAGAAGGAGGTTAGGAGGAAAAAATGGACAGATCCTTGGAAGAAAAAGTTAAAAGAGAATCCCTAAACATTAAGTGCATTAACTAGGGAGGAAGCAAATTTCCTTAGGGATCAATTTTGTATTCTATATGTGGAGCCATTTGAAATGGGCAGGATCTGAAATTACTGCTGCTCATCTGCAATTACTGTGGTGAAGAACAAGGAAGCTAGTGAGTTCATGGAGGAGAATAAAGTTATCCAGCAACATATCAACAAACAAATGAGAAGATGCTTACAGATGTGAAGCACAAAAAGGTGAACACATCCACAATGGCCTGACTGAGAGAATTCCGGAACAATGTGGGAAGCAGGTGAATGAGTTTCTGGGGCCTTACTGTGTCTTCATTAGTCATAGGTAAGGTACCAGAAGATTGGAAAATACTTTGATTTAAGAAGGGCTGCAAGAACAAACCAGGGAACTGCAGGCTGGTGAGCCTTGCAGTGGCGAGAAAGCTACTGGGAGGAATACATAGGATTTGTTTGCATTTGGAAAGGTAAGGACTGATTAGGAATAATCTGCATGACTGTGGGAGATAGTGTCTCACAAACTTGATTGAGATTTTGAGGAGATGCCCAAAAGGATTAACATTGTCTATATGGACGAGATCCATTGACAAGGTCCATGGTAGGCTGGTTCAGGTGGATCCATAGGATCCAGAGTGAGTTAGAAAATTGGGGACAAAATTATACAAACAAGGAACTGCAGATGGTGGTTTACAAAAAAATAAACAAAGTGCTGGAGTTACTCAGGATCCCAACCCGAAACTTCACCTATCCATGTTCTCCAGAGATGCTTTACATTGGAGACCAGTAGCCAATGGTGTGTCACTGGGATAGTTTAGTTTAGTTTAGTTTAGAGATACACCGTGGAAACAGGCTCATCAGCCCACCAATTCCGTGCTGACCAGTGACTATCTGTACACTAGTTGTATCCTACACACTATGAACAATTGTACAGAAGCCAATTAACCTATAAACCTGTACGTCTTTGGAGTGTGGGAGGAAACCAGAGCACCCAGAGAAAACCCACGCAGCCACAGGGAGAACGTACAAACTCCATACAGATAGCACCTGTACTCTGGATCTAAAGGGGCTGTCCCACTTGGGCGACCTAATTGGCGAGTTTAGAAGAGTTTACGAGAGTTTGAACAAATGTCATGTTGAAGACCTCCTTCGACTATGTAGAAGACCTCCTTCGACCTCCTTCAACTATGTTGAAGACTAGCTTCGACTAGCTATGACTAACTTCAGGAAAACTGGACACCAAATAGTGGAGAGTGATGAAGACCTCCTTCGATCTCCTTCAACCTCCCTTCGACTATGATGAAGACTATCTATGACTACCTTTGACTACCCTCGATTACCTACGACTAACCTACGATTACCTTGACATAGTATGACCTACTACGACCTACTACGACTAAACTTACGAGTAAAACAAGTATTGATTTTTCCATGGCGACCTTTTTTTACTCGCGGGCATTTTCAACATGGTGAAAAATACACCGCGACCTAGCTGAGGCCTCGAGTACACGGGGACTACTCTCGTGCATGAAGGAGAGTTACAAAGACCCCCTACGACCTCGTGTCGACCATGCTGTCAGTATGAGTCGAGGGCAAACTTGCCAGAACTTGCGGATTATGTCGTCCAAGTGGGACAGCCCCTTAACACAGGTCTGTGGCAGTGTAAGGCAGCAACTCTACCGCTGCTCCACTATGCAGCCCCCTGTTGGATCCTTTCTTATATAATCACATTTAATAATGAATTGGAAGCAAATATATATGTCAGATGATCAGTACGTTTGCAGATGATATCAAAATTGATACGATGGACTGAAGAATGTTGTCTACAATTTAAAATGGAGCCTAGATCAATTGGGAAAGTGGGCAAAGATTGGGCGGTGAAATTTATCTCAGACAAGTACGGAGTGACGTATTTCAGAAAGTTAAACTAGGCCACGGCATACACAGTTAATGGCAGAAGAGGATCACTGTTTTATCTGAATACCCATGGGGCTGGATATGTTCACCCTGGTTTAACACCCTAGCATAATTGAGACTGCATCAATGCAGAGCCATCTCTGAACACAGATCTGCAGTGTCTGCCAACATCAGGGTTATAACATCCTATACACGAGTTTGCATTTGAGAGTCCTATTAAATAATCTAGTTGACGCTTAATTAGTGGATTGAATGGCCCCATTGCTCAAAGATAAATGGACAATAAATTTGCCTTCGATAGAATCAGGTTACATATTCTTCTGGGTACATTTATTACTTTATTTTCATTGCTTGGAGGTCATTTGAGCTTTATGCTGCAAAATCATGAAAATGCTATAAATTTTATTTGTTCGAAGCATCCTTCCTCAATCTGATTTTGAAGTCTGAAAGGATGCATTGTTGGCGCTGGGGGTTGCCAGTAATGCATGTATTGTTCTCCCAAAGAGAGCATAAGTAAGTGCAAGAAGGGCAATGGAGACAATGGGGGGGTTGCGATCAGGTTTAGTTTACTTTAGTTTAGATATACAGCATGGAAGTAAGGCCTTTGGCCCACCTGGTCTGCACTGACCAGTGATTGCACTTGTTTGTGGAAACAGGCCCTCCGGCCCACTGAGCAGTGATCACCCTGTACACTGGCACTATCTATCCTAGGGGCTCATGATATCAACCTCCCTGTGGTGAGCACTGTCAACTGACCTCAGTCAGGCTAACAAGTACAAACAGAAACAGCAGCAGCAGCGCCACAGCTTGGCGCCAACCTGGAGCATGAGCCCTTTTTAGGGCGGGCACCTGCGGATGTCGAACTGGATGGCATCACCCTGCTGTGGACTACTGCTGCCTCAAAGGCAAGAAGAAGAAGAAGTTCAGCACAGCTAATATGAGCCAAAGGGCCTGTTCCTGTGATGTACTTTTCTGTATTCTATGATTAAGAGTGGTTTCCAGAATAGTACGATCAGAGCAATTATCAGAAATAACATCACTTGATTAAATCCTCCGTCTTCATTGAGTCTGGGAACACAGGCTCTGCACAGAGGGAGTTTTATAAAGATAACTTAGGGCATTTTATACAGATTTGTTTCTTGCTGTTTGTTTTCAGGATCACTATAAGACCAATACAGCTGCTCCTTGACCTACGATGGGGTTACGTCCGATAAACCCATTGTAAATCAAAAATATCGTAAGTCGAAAACGCATTTAATACAATGTGATCACGTGACCGAAATTGAGCTGCGACTCACTGCTGTTGCCCAGCGTTTGCACCATTGTAAAGTCACAATATCGTAAGTCGAAGCATTGTAAATCGGGGAGCATCTATACGCCAGTCTGGATCTCATTCTTTGATTCCCTGTCAGTAACATTCTCTTTCATCTTCATAATGCTGGAATAAATATCCAATTGAAATCAAGCCATTGTCCAATGGTGAGTTTTAATGTAGTGCTTGGATATCGTTGTATTTCTCCATTTTTACTGCAGCTACTCTTGACCTTCTCAACCAGCAGCACTTACAGAAAATCTTGCATAACCTGAATCTTGCGTAACCAGTGGGCAGCAGAGTTGCCCAGGTGGTAGAGCTGCTGCCTCACAGCATCAGAGGCCCGGTTTTGATCCTGTGCAGAGCTTGCATGTTCTCCCTGTGACCAGCTTGCATGTTCTCCCTGTGACCAGATGGACTTCCTCTGGGTGCTCCAGTTTGCACGCACATGCCAGACGTGCAGGTTTGTAGGTTAAGTAGCCTCTGTAAATTGTCCCCAGTGTGTAGGGAGTGGATGATAAAGTGGGATAACCTAGACCTAGTTTGTTTAGTTTAGTTTAGGGAAACAATGTGGAAACAGGACCTTCGACCCACCGAAGTCCATGGGGACCAGTGTTCACCTGTACATTAGTTCTATCCTACACACTAGGGACAATTGTTACGGAAGCCAATTAACCTACAAACCTGCACCTCTTTGGAATGTGGGAGGAAATCGCAGCACCTAGAGAAAGCAAAAGTGGTCACAGGGAGAACATACAAACTTCATATATATAATACCTGTAGTGAGGATTGAACCTGGATCTCTGGTGCTATAGAGCAGCAACCATACCGCTGAGCCACTGTGCTGAATGGGTGATTAGTGTTTAGCATGGACTCAGTGGGCTGAAGGGCCTGTCTTCATGCTGTATCTCTAAACCAAACCTATCAGAAACTCGTGTTCAAGAAGGAACTGCAGATGCTGGAAGATCGAAGGTACACAAAAATTCTGGAGAAACTCAGCGGGTGCAGCAGCATCTATGGAGCGAAGGAAATAGGCGACGTTTCGGTGAAGAAGGGTTTCGGCCCGAAATGTCGCCTATTTCCTTCGCTCTATCAGAAACTCATCTGGAATATCACACAGTCTCATATCCTGACTTCCCAAAACCATTCCACCATCCAAGTCAAACCATCCAAGTCAAATAAACGTATTAGATGGATATCTCTCAATTCCTTCCATCGGCATTGCACAGGGCACAATGGCTGTAGTTGTTCCCTTTGCAAAGTGCACAGCATTTACTCACCCATTGTATCTGGCAAACTCGTGTCTTCTACCACCTTGGTGGACAAAACCAGCAGGCATGTGGAAATATCTCAAACTTCAACTTCCAGTACTCATCACACATCAACTTGATTTGGAAATATATTACTGATCCTCCGGCATTATGGAGTGTAAAATCCAGGAACAATAGGACTACAGGAGGACCATCACCAAGCGACTGCAGCAGGTCAAGGTGGTCCATCACCGCATTATAGATAGGCATTGAATCCATACAAAGGTTGCTGTCTGACATATCAGGCTGAATCGTGGTGGCAATGGCCAAAGGTTTCAAAGAGGACTACCTATATTCAATACCAATATATGGACCTCTTCCAGGTCTCAGATGCCTAGAGCATCTGACATCCTGCTCCATTAGTGAATTCATGGAAACAAATAACCACACTGTTGGTTAATACACAAAAGAATACCTCTGGGGAGAAGCATCCTTGGAGGACATGGTGTTTCAGGTCGAGCCCGTTCTTCAGACTGACAATATTTCTTCTGACTGAGAAGGGTCTTAACCTGAACAATCACCTATGCATATTCTCCAGAGATACTGCCCGACTTGCCAAGTTACTCCAGCACTTTGTTCCTTTAGTGAATTACTTGTGGATTATTTTAGTACTTTTAACAATAATTCTTTACATTATAATTTAGCTTTATTCTTTTTTTTTAATTGTTTGTTGTAACTTTAATGATTTTGCAAATATATCTGTGGATATTTAAAAACTAAACGCAGAAAGCTCTGCTTCCACTTTGCCTCCTTTTAAGGGCTGTCAGCAAAGTCTGGGTGGGACCTCAAAACAAAGCTGCGATTTACCACTGAAGTCTTGCTACACCTCACCCATATCAAAACTCAACTGTGGGCTGTCAACTCACAGGACCAGGTGAACTTTGAGCAGGTGAGCAGGGCAAATTGGTGACCTTGCTATGAGCACTAAGAGTCAACCCTGTAATCAATTGAATTGACTGGTTGATAGATACAGCATTGGAAACAGCCCCATTGTTTCACCAAAGTCCACATCGACCACCAATCGCACGTTCACACTAGGTCTACGCTATTTCCACCTTCGTATCCACTCCCTACACACTGCGCGCAATTTACAGAGACCAATTAACCTATAAACCGGCACACCTTTGAAGTGTCGGAGGAAACTGGGGAGGTAAATTGTCCCTAATGTGTAGAACAATTGTAGTGTACAGGGTGATTGCTGGTCGGCGTTGAATCGGTAGGCCGAAGAGCCCTGTTTCTGTGCTGTAGCTCTGAGGTCCAAAGTGTAAAGTCCAAAGTAAATTGGTCCTAATGCATTCTCAAAGGTAATCTAACACCAAAAAATTCTTAATTACTGATTTGAGTTGGATGTTTGAATCGGCAGTAACTAGACTATAGTTTCAAATGTCATCCTTTGTTTTCTGGCAGGCCTTCTTGTATTTCTGGTTTTATTTCAAAGAATATTCTGCCTAGTGTACATTATTAGTCGATTGAGATTTACCCATGTTTCCTGCTGATTTACACTTGCTTTTCCATCTGTTACCTTTCAAAAGTTATTTACTGACAGCTTCACTTCATCCGATTTGTAAATATTCCAACAAGAGCAGGGCCAGACCTTGGGTAAAGGTTTGACCAGTCTTTCACTCCATGGACTGACTTCAATGTAAGCAACATTTGATCAGGCATAGAACTAACACAGTAACAGTGTGGATGGAAGCCATTCAGTACATCTTTGCTGGAACAATGCAGACTATCTCATAAGAGCTGTTCAGGCTAATCTCTTTTATATTTTACCTTTATCTTTGTATTTTAGATGCATTTTCCAATTCATTACTCTGTCCATTTTCTTTCCAATTATGTCAGATCTTCTTGCAGTAGTTGGCTTTGGTAACATCATCCATTGTCCTGCCAATGCTAATTCTCTTTTATTTTAAATAAGCAATGAAATCAAGCTTTGTTTTTCTACTTATCCAGTTAAGCATTCATCATTTTCAAGGTACACAAAAATGCTGGAGAAACTCAGCAGGTGCAGCAGCATCTATGGAGCGAAGGAGGGAAATTCATCATTTTGAATTTGTTTTCACAACCATGATGATAACAACAGCCTAGAAACATTCCTTGCAATGGAATATTATTGGAGAAGGTAGTTGACTCAGGTACTATCACAGTGTTTAAAAAACATTTGGACAGGTATATGGAAAGGATAAGATTAGAGGAATCTGGACCCAATATACGTAGGTTTGGGCATGTGGGACTAGTGTCGATGGGGCATGTTGTGTGGTGTGGGCAAGTTGGAGCAAAGGGCCCATTTCCACACTGTATGACTCCATGACTATGAATGAATTGTGAAGGAAGAATGTAATATAATGCACACCATAGACAAGTGCAGCACAGGAACAAGACCTTCACCGCACAACGGGAAGGCGATGCACATGCAGGCTCCGGGCCCCAACTCCGGCCGACATCGCCTGCCCGAGTCCCGCGACCCCATCTTGGCCACGAGGAGCGACTTCAATACTCACCAGGACGCGGCCTTCAGTTCACCGACCTCCACATCGATGCTGCCGCCGACCCTCACCTGCCGACCGATGATGCCCAGCCTCGCCGCCCCCCTGGACCGCCCGACATCAGCCCTCTCACCCCCTGACCACCCACCACCCCCCTCCACCCTCCGACACATCGCCTGGACCGCCCACCCGACCCTCACCTGCCCACCGATGATGCCCAGCCTCGCCTCGCCACCTCAACAGTAACTTGGACTCCCCCTCGCTGATTCCTCCGTCCCTCGCCGCACCCTGGACCCGCCCGACATCACCATCGCACAACATGGTCGCCCCCCTGGACCCGCCCCACATCACCATCGCACAACATGGTCCGCCCCCCTGGACCCGCCCCACATCACCATCGCACAACATGGCCGCCCCCCCTGGACCCGCCCCACATCACCATCGCACAACATGGCCGCCCCCCTGGACCCGCCCCACATCACCATCGCACAACATGGTCGCCCCCCTGGACCCGCCCCACATCACCATCGCACAACATGGTCCCCCCCCCATCACCCGCCCCACATCACCATCGCACAACATGGCCGCCCCCCTGGACCCGCCCCACATCACCATCGCACAACATGGCCGCCCCCCTGGACCCGCCCCACATCACCATCGCACTACGTGGCCGCCACCCATCCGCCCACCGGGACCTCGGGCCCTCCCATGCGTGACCCGCCGACCCCGACTGAACCGCCACTGGACACCGACCATTGGGCTCGGTGACCCTTGACCCGCGCCACTCCACCCCCTCCAACAACCCACAGCCGTCGCCTCACCTGGAGCCTGGACTCTCCACTGGGCCTGAAGCCTTCACGCTGCTCACTCCCACTCTCCTGGGCTTAACTCCACTGGGTCCTAGTACCCGTCTGCCCAGCCTTGCTAACCTCAGTGGCAGTTCCACTAACTCTCCCCATCCCCCTCCAACTATGTCACTCCCGCTCTTCCCCACCCACATTACAGCCCTCTCACCCCCTGACCACCCACCACCCCCCCCCCAACACCGACAGCCCCCTCCCCCCCCCCCCCCCCCCCCTTCCGACACATCGCCTCGTCCCCAGTCCACCCACCTGCCTTCCTCTGGCCCCAACCCCCATCCCTGCCGGGTGTTCACCATCCCCCCCGACCTCCCCCTCTCCCCCACCCGAACGGTCTGTCCTCAGCAGAGGTCTTACCTTTGTCCCCCTCCGTCCCCACCTCAATGAGTTCCGCACCCACCATGACTTGGAGCGCTTCTACCGTTGCCTCCGCCTCACAGCGCACTTCCACGGGAAGGAGTCCTCGCCCCTCATTGATGACCCCTTTTCCCGTCTCCAACGCACCCCCTCCTCGTGGAACCCCCCTCGAAAAGTCCCGGCTCTGGAACTCTTTATCCAGAACTGCCACCGTGACGTCAACCGCCTCAACTTCTCCACTCCCCTGTCTCACTCCAATCTCTTCCCCCCTGAACGCACTGCCATCGAATCACTCCACAACAACCCAGATTGGGTTATCAAACCAGCCGACAAGGGAGGTGCCGTGGTAGTCTGGTGCGCCGATCTCTACAAAGCTGAGGCCACGCGCCAACTCTCGGACACCTCCTCCTATTTACCCCTGGACCATGACCCCACTGACGAGCACCAGGCCACCATCTCTAGCACCATCACCAACTTCATCAACTCCCACGCCCTGCCCGACCGAGCCTCCAACATCATTGTTCCCCAGCCCCGCACGGCCCGGTTTTACCTTCTCCCCAAAATACACAAACCTGACTATCCCGGTAGACCCATTGTCTCTGCCTGTTCGTGCCCCACCGAACTCATCCCCACATACCTTGACTCCATCCTACCCCCCCTGGTTAAATCCTTCCCGACCTATGTTCAAGACACCTCAGACACTCTCCGTCATCTCTGGGCATTCCATTCTCTAGGCCCTCACCCCCTCATCTTCACCATGGACGTCCAGTCACTCTGCACCTCCATCCCCCACCAGGATGCTCTCAAAGCCCTCTGGTTCTTCCTCGACCGGAGGAGCAACCTATACCCAGCCACTGACACTCTCCTCCACCTAGCGGAGTTGGTCCTTACCCTCAGTAACTTCACGTTTGACTCCTCCCATTTCCTCCAAACACAAGGCGTAGCTATGGGCACACGAATGGGCCACAGCTACGCCTGCCTCTTTGTCGGGTATGTCGAATAATCCTTGTTCAATACATACCAGGGCCCCATCCCCGACCTCTACCTCCGTTACAGCGACAACTGCTTTGGGGCACCTCCTGCACCCGCACACAACTGACTGACTTCATCCACTTCACCACCAACTTCCATCCGGCACTGAAATACACCTGGACCATTTCTGACACTTCCCTACCATTCCTTGACCTCACTATCTCCATCGCAGGTGATAGACTCCTGACCGACATCCACTACAAACCCACTGACTCCCATGGCTATCTGGACTACACTTCTTCCCACCCTGCCTCCTGTAAGGACTCCATCCCTTACTCCCAATTCCTCCATCTATGCCGCATCTGCTCCCAGGATGAGGCGTTCCACACCAGAACATCTGAAATGTCCTAATTCTTCAGGGAACGGGGAGTTCCCCCTCCTCCACCATAGATGAGGCTTGCACCAGGGTCTCTTCCATACCCCGCAACACTGCTCTCTCTCCCCATCCCCGCACTCACAACAAGGGCAGTCCCCCTCGTCCTCACCTTTCACCCCACCAGCCATCACATACAACAAATAATCCTATGTCATTTTCGCCACCTCCAACGTGACTCGCCACATCTTCCCATCTCCCCCAATGTCTGCCTTCCGCAAAGACCGCTCCCTCCGCAACTCCCTTGTCAATTCTTCCCTTCCCTCCCGTACCACCCCCTCCCCGGGCACTTTCCGTTGCAACCGCAAGAAATGCAACACCTGTCCCTTTACCACCCCCCTCGACTCCATTCAAGGACCCAAGCAGTCGTTCCAGGTGCGAGAGAGGTTCACCTGTATCTCCTCCAACCTCATCTACTGCATCCGCTGCTCTAGATGTCAGCTGATCTACACCGGTGAGACTAAGCGGAGGTTGGGCGATCATTTCGCCGAACACGTCCTCTCGGTCCACAAGAACCCACCTGACCTCCCGGTGGCTCAGCACTTCAACTCCCCCTGCCATTCCCAATCCGACCTCTCTGTCCTGGGTCTTCTCCATTGTCAGAGTGAGCAACACCGGAAATTGGAGGAACAACATCTCACATTCCGCTTGGGGACCCTGCAAACATTGAATTCTCCCAATTTTGTTAGCCCTGGCTGTCTCCTCCCCTTCCTTAGCCCTCGAGCTGTTTCCTCCCATCCCCCAGCCCTCGGGCTCCTCCTCCTCCCTTTTTCCTTCCTTCTCCCCGCCACCCCTCAGTCTGAAGAAGGGTTTAGCCCGAAACGTTACCTATCTCCTTCGCTCCATAGATGCTGCTGCACCCGCTGAGTTTCTCCAGCATTTTTGTGTACCTTCACACCATAATGTTTGTCCTGAACATACAACCAAGTTAAACTAATCGCACATGACATGTACCCCATTCCCTGCAATGTGTTGTAATATGCTGCAGCTACACCACTCATTTTGCATGGTTGATTCTCTTGGCATTCATTTTCTGCAACTTTTCTTTGTACCTTAAAACACTAATTTCTGATAATACTAATACGCAGTAAGAGTGGATCAATCATTAATTTCCACAATATAGATTTCAGAACTGCTTTCATCATCTTATGCAAATGCTCCAAATATAATTTAGGGCAGCACAGTGACACAGTGGTAGAGTTGCCACTTGTGTTCGATCCTAACTATGGGTATTGTCTGTACAGAGTTTGTACATTCTACCTGTGACCACATGGGATTTCCCTGGGTCCTCTGGTTTTCTCCCACATTCAAAGATGTGCAAGTTTGTAGGTTAATTGGGTTCTGTAAATTGTACTTAGTGTGTAGGATAGAACTAATGTATGGGGTGATCATTGGTCGGCATGAACTCGGCAGGCAGAAGGGCCTGTTTCTAAGCTGTATCTCCAAACTAAACTAAACTAAACAATATATGGCCAAGCCCCATAAATCAATCTAGTCCGTTTTTAAAATCTCTTCCACCTCCAGTCCTACTTCTAAAAATGCATCTATCTGCAGCTAAGATCACTCAGATCAGAATTTAAAATGTTGGTGCTTTCATTTAAATCACATCCAGAGACTTGAATCAAGAGAGGAAAAGATGCATTGTCATCAGTATTACTTTGTCAATGTATTTGCCATTAATCCATGGTTTAGAGGTTACAGTCCCGCTGATCCGTTGGCCTAGAGTTTCTTTCTAAAGTACATTTACTTGATGCAGTGTGCATGGAGACACAGCAACAATGCAGGCAGATATCATGCTAAAACTGGTATAAAACTGACAAAACACATGGAAATTGTACAGTCTCAAATGCGTAGCTAAAAATCCATCTCTGGTCCAGAGACTTATCCATTAACTATTATCAGTATCAGTATCAGTATATCTTTATTGTTATTTCCTGAGTACTCACATACCCAGAGGAAACAAAAAAACGTTGCTCAACCAGTGTCCATTCAGTGTGCAGTACAAATAACAACAAGTAAATAGAAATAAAAATACATATATCATGAACAAATTAAATTAAACACTCTACTCTCTACTAAACATCAACAGGCGTTCCGATCGACAGCTGTTGCAGTGTGTCCAGGTTGATGATTGGTGCGCGATACTTTGGCAGGGGGCTAAGTCCGTTTATCAGTCTTATAGCCTGCGGGAAGAAGCTGAGGAGCATCCTGCTGGTTTTGCAGCTAACGCTTCTGTACCTCTTCCCAGATGGCAGGATGGAGAATATGTGATGCGATGGGTGGTAGGGGTCTTTGATGATGGAGATGGCTCTGTTGATACATCTCTTCCTGTATATGTCCAGCAAGAAAGGGAGTGGAGCACCAATAATCCTGCTGGCGGTCTTCACAATCCTGTCAAGTTGGTGCCGTTCGTACGCCTTGCAGCTCCCGAACCAGGAAGTGATGCCGTTGGTTAATGTGCTCTCGACTGTCCCCCTATAAAAAGTTTGTAGATGTGTAGTGGGGAGACCTGCTTTACGTAGTCTTTGGAGAGGGTGTAGTCGCTGCTGGGCTCTCTTGACCAGTGCTGTGGTGTTGGTTGTGGACATCAGGTCATCTGACAGGTGGAGTCCTAGGAACTTCACGCTGCTGACCCTTTCCACATCAGCTCCATCGATGTGCAGAGGTGTATGGTGTTGTTTTCCCGCCCTCCTGAAGTCAACCACCATCTCCTTAGTTTTTCCCACGTTGAGAATGAGGTTGTGGGATTTGCACCATCCTGTGAGCAGCTCCACCTCCATCCTGTACGCCGACTCATCATTGTCACTGATGAGACCCACCACTGTTGTGTCATCAGCGAACTTGTTGATGAAGTTGTTATTGAGTCTAGCAGTACAGTCGTGTGTAAGCAGACTAAACAGCAGGGGGCTTAGGACACAGCCTTGGGGCGAGCCAGTGCTCATGGCTATGGTTTTTGATGTCCTACTGCCCACCCTGACTGTCTGCTGCCGTTGTGATTTTATTTATGTTTCCATATTCTTAATTACCCTGACAATGGTCTTTGAAAGACAGTCCCAAGCATAGATCAATTCTTATGTAAAGCAACATGAATGGTTTTCCGAAAATGGGCTTGTTGATTGAAAATAGATTGACATTTTGTAACGGTTACAGCTCTCAGATCCGGAAATAACCATCAAGTATTTTTTATTGTTGCTGTTTTAAGCAGGAATGCAATTCAAAGAGCATTTATCATTTGACAAGTTGATGATCAAGAATCAATGCGGCACTTTTGCAGTGTACACAAGCTACATAATTTAAATTATGAATCACTCTCTTCAGTAGCACACAACCTATTGTTCATAAGTGATCGGAGCAGAATTAGGCCATTCGGCCCATCAAATCTACTCCGCCATTCAATCATGGCAGATCTATCTCTCCCTCCCAATCCCATGGATTAAAAGTACCATTGAACCATGTGTAATAAGCTTCCATGTGTACTGATGTGTAATAAGCTTCCATGGGAACAAAAACAATTAAAAATACATAGGGTGGCCCAGTGGCAGCTGAAGCGTTGCTGCCTTACAGCGATTGTAGCGCCAGAGACCTGGATTCGGTTCTGACTACGGGTGCTGACTGTATGGAGTTTGTGTGTTCTTCCCGGGACCATGTGAGTTTTTTCCGAGGTCTTCAGTTTTCTCCCACACTCCAAAGGCGTACAGGTTTGTAGGTTAATTGGCTTTGGTAAAATTGTAAATTGTCCCGACTATGTAGGATAGTGTTAGTGTAAGGGGTGATCACTGGTTGGTGTGGACTTGGTGGACCAAAGAGCCTGTTTCTGCACTGTATCTCTAAACTAAAATAAAGTTTAAAGAAATGTACTCTGCATCTACCATATACTGTAAATTCAGAAGATTTATTTTTATTTTTATTTAGATTTAGATTTTTAGATTTATGTTTCATTTCAGCAATGTTGTTGGTGTAGATAAGAAGATCATCAGCGTATATAACTTAAAATATTACAGAGTGCTTTAGATTAAGAGTGCCCCAACAGAGTATATGTGACAAACAAGGCAAATTTAATTTATCATTGACATTTAGGGAAGTAAATTCCGCATCTAAATTAGTATCAGATTGGAGTTGTTGCCCTTTGCTGCCCTTGAAACTAACAGAAATTACAGTGTAGAAAAAAAATACTTAGATAAACATTGATGTGATTTCTTAATTAAATGGAGAAAATGCTAGATTGTCTCTTGAATCTCAACATATCGATGAAACTTCCAAAAGCTTGTACTAAGTGTAAAAGTAGCCTTGAAGCCAGATGGTGCAGCAAATCAAAGCTATTTTAATTTTCACCCCAACTCAGCTGTGAGGAATACCAGTTCATGGTAAATTTTTAATTGATACTTGAATAACTGAACTGAAAACATCTTAACACTTTTTGAGTAAATTGTCAGTGGATTTCATTCAGTCAAAAACTGTTACAATTAAGGCAGAGATTGGCAGATTAGAACGTGTGTCTGGGGTTATGGGGAGAAGGCAGGAGAATTGGGATGAGAGGGAAAAATAGATCTGCCATGATTGAATGGCAGAGTAGACTTGATGGGCCAAATGGCCCAATTCTGCTCCTATAACTTATGAACTTGTGAACAATTATTTGTTGACTGAATCAGGAACCAGCATGCATGTCTCCCTAAATCCCATGTTCTTTACTTATTAGATTTAATTGTAATATTCCAAAACATAACAGGTTAAAGTGTTTGAATTCATCTCAAAATGATTTTTTTTCAGTTACATATTAATATTCAGATGAGCACCTTAGTATAAACAGTCCTACAAATGATTTTCTTATCCTGAATTAATTTGGCTTTTGCCCAAAGAACAGTGTTCAATTATCAAAATGCTTTTCGCAGCCAAATTTTTTAGTGTAAGTTGATGTTGGTTTTCTGATTGCAAAATTGGTTTGTCATCATAATTTTTATTTAGCTTCGTTATATAAAATATCAATTAAGTTTAGGGGCACAAGGAGGACTATATATTTTTTGTGTCATATATATATATTTTATGTCATACTGTATCCATTTGTTGTACTGTGTTGTACTTCATATTGAGGTTGTGCAAATCACTGCAGGAGTAAATTTTGCAGGCAGTAGAAAATGTAATGTTTTAATAGCGTTTTATTGGTGGAAGTTTGAGCCAGGGGAGGGAGAGTATTCAAGCATTATTTTAAAGTCGTCGCTCATAATGAGGTCTACAGCAATTGATCCACAGGGGAAATGCATGATGGAGTCATCAATTATTCCTGGTAAATTTAGAAGGATGAGAGGGATTATTTTAGAAACATATACAATTCTTAAGGAATTGGTGCAGGAAAAATGTTCCCCATGTTGGGGGAGTCCAGAACCAGGGGTCACAGTTTAAGAATAAGGGGTAGGCCATTTAGCACTGAGATGAGGAACAACTTTTTCAGCCAGAGTTGTGAATCAGTGGAATTCTCTGCCACAGAAGGCAGCGGAGGTCAATTCACTGGATGTTTTCAAGAGGGAGTTAGATTTAGCTCTTAGGGCTAACAGAATCAAAGGATATGGGGAAAAAGCAGGAACGGAGTACTAATTTTGGATGATCAGCCATGATCATATTAAGTGCTGGTTCGTAGGTCCGAATGGCCTACTCCTGCACCTATTTTCTATGTTTCTAAATAGTTTGAGGACATTGCTACCATTCATGCTTCTCTCCATTTCCAGTTGCCCATATTTTTCTCACCTGCTTTTTGCTGTCATTTTGCGGCCATTCTACAATTAGGCAGCATCTGTCATTTTCAAAGATCCCCAAAGCAAATTTAATTAGAGATAGAGGTAACTCAAGTGCAAACTGCCTTCATTGATGGAAATGCACTTCAATTTAAAAAAAAAAATCACTTTGTATATTGTTCTTGAACTTATTTTGACTGTATCCTTGTGGCATCTTATTAAAGAGTTTGTTAACTTATATGACTATTAAATTCCCCTTCAATATTAAAGATGCAGATACGATAAGGGAAGACATCACTCAATCCTGGGGATCCAAAGATCAGCCTGTAAATTCAGTGCTTGGAATAATTTTCTGAGTGAAGGCTTCAAGTAAATATGTGACGGCTGTCAGCAATCAAAGCCTCCTTTTTGTCTGTACTGTTTGCAGCTTATCATAGTTCCGTTTAATGTACTTGCCAGACTATGATGCCTGATTCTAAATTCTGAGTCATGCTATTCCATTCTTGACTTCTCCCTATAAATTATCTGAATAAGCACTGAAAATTAGTGTTATTAGGCAACTGAACCATCCTATCAACCACGCGACAGCGGTCCCAAGCACCCATCTATTCATTGGAGACCCTTGCACTATCTTTAATCAGCCCTTACTGGACTTTATCTTGCACTAAATGGTATTCCCTTGATCATGTTGCTGTACACTGTGGATGGCTCGATTGTAATCATGTGTGGTCTTTCCGCTGACTAGGGAGCATGCAACTAAACCTTTTCACTGTACCTCAGAACATGTGACAATAAACTAAACTAACTAAATAAAAACTCCCACCTGAAGTTCTTTGTCCACAGAAGGGCCCTGACCTGAAACGTCGCCTCTCCATGTTCTCCAGAGATGCTGCCTGATCTGTTGAGTTACTCCAGCACTTTGTGCATTTTTTTTGTAAACCCGTATCTGAAGTTCATATTTTCTACTGAAACTCCCATCCTTGTTTCAAATATCTCCATAATCCAACATCTGGATTTTTTACATTTTGGCATTATCAAATTACTAATCATTTTCTAAAGTTTATGGCCTTTTAATTTATAAATTTAATTCAATTCTGTAAGATCATTGCACAGCCCGCAAAGATGGCATAACCGCCTACTACATGTACAAAATCTTGTTTTCAGCAAAGTAAAATTAACCCAGTGAAATCCTCTGTAAAGTGGTTTGAATTGCAATTAATTTATCTTAGTGATATAGCATGGAAACAGGCCCATTGGCCCACTGAGTCCACACTGATTATTGATCACCCATTCTCACTAGTTCTATGTTATCCCACTTTTTCATCCGCTCCCGACACATTAGGGGCAATTTACGGATGCCAATCAATCTACAAACCTGCGCAACTTTAGGATGCGGGAGGAAACCGAAGCACCCGGAGAAAACCCATCCAGTCACATGGAGAACATGCAAACTCCACACAGACAGCAACTGGGGTCTGGATAAAACAAGGTCTCTAGTGCTGTGAGGCAGCAGCTTATCAGGTACATCATCATATGGATATGGTAAGCAATGATATTGAGAAAAAATATTAATGCATTTTTAATTCATTTGGTGGCACTGAGACACTGAATTGTATTAACCTTTTTTTTTACTGATGGTTTAGCCTCTATATTGCTTCACAGAGCCACCAAGTTACACATCATTGAAACTAATCGCACATGACATTCTTCTGTCTCTTCCCCCCTCTCCCCCCCGTCACTCTCTCCCCACCTCTCAGAGAGATGGATCTCCTCTCCCCCCTCCCTCTCCTCACCTCTGACCATTAATAGCCCATTATTATCTGTTTTTTGCACTGTATCAGTTTATTTATTCATGTGTGGATTTACATATATAATGGTATATGGACACACTGATCTGTTCTGTATTTATGCCTTCTATGTTCTGTTGTGCTAAAGCAAAGCAAAGCAAGAATTTCATTGTCCTATCAGGGACACATGACAATAAACTCTCTTGAATCTCTCCCCCTCTCTCGTCTCTCTCTCCCCCCTCTCTCTCTTCCCCATCCCTCCCCCCTCTCTACCCCCTCTCTCTTCCCCCTCTCTCTTCCCCCTCTCTCTCCCCCCTCTCTCTCCCCCTCCCTTCCTCTCTCTCTCTCTGCCCTCTCTCCCCCCTCTCTCTCTTCCCCCTCTCCCTCCCTCCCCCCCCCCCCCCTCTCTCCTCTCCCCTCTCTCTCTCCCCATTCTCTCTCTCTCTCTCTCCCCTCCCTCCCTCTCTCTCCCCCTCTCTCTCTCTCACACACTCTCTCTCTCTCTCTCACTCTCACTTCCCTCCCCTCTCTCTCTCTGCCCCTCGAGATAGGGCGGGGATAGGGTAAAAGGAGCCAATGAATAATATTAATATTTCATTAGACTCTCTTCACTCTACCTGCTGTACTTGTGCTTGGCTTGGCCGTATTTATGTACAGTATTACCTGATTAGATTGGACAGCATGCAAACAAAATATTTTCACTGTTTCTCAGTACATGTGACAATAATAAGTGTGGGCACAGTAGTGCAGCTGGTAGAACCGCTGGCTCACGGCTCCGGAGACTCGGGTTCGATTCTAACCACAGCCACTGTTTACGTGGAGTTTGCACGTTTTTCTTATGACGGCGTGTGTTTCCTCCCACATCCCTATGGCATGCTGGCATGAACATCAATTGCCCTCTGTAAATGTGCTCCTAATATGCAGAACGGGAGATAACATAAAACTAGTGTGAGCGGGTGATCGATTGATGATTGGCATGGACTCGCTGGGCCGAAGGGCCTGTTTGCTTACTGTGTCTCTGAACTCTGAATGCTAAAGCTAAAGTGTGAGAATAAGTTGCGTTTAATGTCGAAACGGTGTATTCTGTCAAAATGTGTTGACATTGTGTCCATCCAGAATCAAGAAGTGAATGCACCCGTGGGATTGAACAGTGGGAGAGGGACAATTGTTGTGAGTTAGTGCAATGTTTAGATGCCACAGGGAATAAGTTATAGCAACAGCCTGGGGACCATTGTCAGGGCAAGTCGAGGATCACAGCCGGGTCTCCCTCCCTCCGTGCAGGGTGCGGGTAGATCCGGCACGTGGCCTGACAGCAACCCGCTGATCGGAGCGTCTCATCTCCGTCATATGGTCTGCCTTTTAGCAGAGTGGGGTGGTGATAGCTATGGGTGGAGGAAAACAGACAACACTTGATAATTCCATTATTTTGATTCATCACAGCTTCTCCAATGTCTTCAATGACGGAGCTCCTGGAAAGGTGTGATGATTCACAGCTGCTGGATTTGACAAATCATTACCGCCAGAGGCTGGAAGAGGGAATTCAAGAGAAGGGGATAGAGAGAGAGAGGGGGGGGAAAGAGAGATGGAGAGAGAGAATGGGATAGCAAGAGAGGGAGAGGGTGGGGAAGGAGAGATGGAGAGAGAGTAGGGGATAGAGAGAAAGAGGGTGGGGAGGGAGAGATGGAAAGAGAGAAGGGGATAGAGAGAGGGAAAGAGGGAGGGAGGGAGAGATGGAGAGAGAAGGGGATAGAGAGAGGGAGAGGGTGGGGAGGGAGAGATGGAGAGAGAGAGAGAGAGAGAGGGTGGGGAGGGTGGGATGGAGAGAGAGAGAAGGGGATAGAGAGAGAGAGGGGGGAGGGAGAGATGGAGAGAGAGAGAAGGGGATAGAGAGAGGGAAAGAGGGTGGGGAGGGAAAGATGGGAGAGAGAGGGGGGATAAAAGAGAGAGGGTGGTGAGGGAGAGATGGATAGAGAGAAGGGGATAGAGTGTGCGAGAGATAGAGAGTGTGGGGAGGGAGATAGGATGATGGCGGGACTGACATATGTTGAAAGAATGGGTCGACTGGGTTTGTATTCACTGGTATTCAGAAGAATGGGTATCTTATAGAATCGTATAAAATGAGTGAGGGTTTGGACAGGGTGTTTGCAGGAAAAATGTTCCATATGTTGGGGAGTCCAGAACTGTTAAGGCACATTTCTTAAAACAGACAACTCACAATAAGTTAGATCAACCAACACAAGCTTTACTGATCATTTAGCCGGCGAGAGTGGCAGGGGATACAAAGTCAAGTGTGCAACACACACTTAACCCTCCTGGGCCATCACTCTAATGAACAAAGGCACTCAGCATCTTTTGTTACTATTTTGGAAAGTGAAGTAAGTGACAGAGGCGAGGGAAAATAAGGAGATAAAACTACTCTCTTGCTTTACTCAATAACGTTAGCTACAATGTGGTGGAGTTTTCCAAATCTCAGGTAGAATGGATGAGTGACAAGTTAATGATATGGGAGAAGGAGAGAGGAATGTATATGTGCAGCTTTAAGGGACATTGTTCAGGTAGCATTTGGAATATTGCATAGTTAACCATATAACCATATAACAATTACAGCACGGAAACAGGCCATCTCGGCCCTACAAGTCCGTGCTGAACAAACCTTGTTAACATAGTTAACCAGAATGGTTTAAAAACAAGGAACTGCAGATGCTGGTTTACCAAAAAAGGACACAAAATGCTGGAGTAACTCAGTGGGACTGGCATCATCTAGGCCAGAAGGACTGGGTGACATTTCGGGTCGAGACAGAGGAAGGTCTCGTCCAGAAATGTTACCCATTCAATCCAGCATTTTGTGTTTATCTAAACAGCGCCTATCTATCCACGTGGCGGTGTGCCAGCAGGCTGGAGGAGCGGGCAAAGGCCATGCCACAGAACGGGCAGGTGAGGGGGCGCTGGCCAGTGTGGACTCGCCGGTGCTCCAGCAGGTGGTCAAGGCGGGTGAAGCCCTTACCACAGGACGGGCAGGGGAAGGGACGCTCACTGCTGTGGGTACGCCGGTGCTGCCACAGGCTGGACATGCGGTTGAAACCCTTGCCACACTCAGCGGACACAAAGGGTCTCTTTCTGGTGTGTATCCGCTGATGTTCCCGCAGCCCCCGTGTTCTCTTGTCACAGTGGGAGCAGCTCCTCGCCGGCGTGGGCCCGCCGGTGCTGCCGCAACCCCCGCGAGCTGTCAAACTGCTCACCACAGTACGGGCAGTCGAAGGGCTGGCCACTGGTGTGCACGCGGTGATGTAACAGCGCGTGGGAGGCCACGGCAAAGCGTTCTCCACACACCGGGCTGGGGACGGGTCGGTTGCCGGCATGCACCCGCTGGTGGGACAGCAGCCGGGTGGAGCAGATGAAGCCCTTGCCACACTGGGCGCAGGTGAAGGGGCGCTCGCCAGTGTGGGTGCGCTGGTGCACCAGCAGGTGACAGGACTGGCTGAAGCCCTTGCCGCACTGGGTACATATGTAGGGGCGCTCACCGGTGTGGGTGTGCTGATGGTTCAGCAGATGCGAGGAACGGGTGAAGCCTTTGCCGCACTGGCTGCAGGTATAGGGGCGCTCACCGGTGTGGGTGCGCTGGTGCATCAGCAGGTGACTAGACGTAGTGAAGCCCTTACCACAGTGGGTGCAGGTGTAGGGACGCTCGCCGGTGTGGGTGCGTTGATGCACCCGCAGGTTTCTGAACTGGGTGAAGCCCTTGCTGCAGTCATTGCAATTGTCCAGAGACGGTGGGGGCGCTGCACTGGCAGCAGCCCTGTCAGCAGCGTGTTAGTCTTTTCAACTTTTTTAATTTTTTTAGTATGTCTTAAAGTCTGTTTTTAGTGTTTCTTAGTGTGTTTTGTGTGGGGGGTGGTGTGGGGGGGTAAGGGGGAAACCGTTTCGGCCGCCTCCTCCATGGAGAGGCGACTTTTACCAGGTCGCCTCCCCCGTGGCCTAACAGCGAGGATCGGCGCGGCCTTTCCTGGAGACGCGCCCGGCGCTCGGGGCTCCGGCGGCGGGTGCAGTGTGGACTGTCAGCACGGAGCTGGGGCTCGCTGGAGGGGAGCGCTCCGTTTCGTTGGCCCGCAGCAGACGGCAGCCTGACGCCGCGGTCTGCACAGCTCCAGCTGGCGCGGCATCTACAGCCCGGGATCCCTCGTGGGGGACCCGGGGGGAAGAAGAAGCTTCCACCGCCGGCCCGCGGCCAACTTCTACCGCGGGTCCGGTATGGACTTAACATCACCCCTGGAGGGGAGCTTCGACCGCCGGCCCTGCAGACTGCGGTGCTTATGGCTGCGACGTGGAGGGAACTTTAAATCTTCGGCCGCCGGCCTATACCAACCAAAAGCTGCGGCCTCCGGTGGGGATGAGCCGTCTCTGGACTTACCTGGACTTGTACCTTGTCCTTACCATCTGGACGCCCGCAGCGACTGCTGCGGAGGGTTGAGGTCCCGACCACGGGGGAAAATGGAGAAGGACTGGCCAAATTGTGTGCCTTCCACCACAGTGATGAATGCTGTGGTGGATGTTTATGTTAAAATTTTATTGTGTTTTTGTGTGTACCCTTTATCATTGTATCGCTGCTGACATATCATTTCACTTCTTGTGCAATGTGACAAATAAACCGTTGTATTGTATTGTATTGTATTGTATTGTATTGTATTGTATTGTAGGGCCGCTCCCCAGTGTGCATGCGCCTGTGCTGCTTCAGGTCCGGCGACGACTTGAAGCTTTTTCCGCAGTCGGAGCAGGTGAACGGCCGCTCATCGCTGTGCACTCGCTGGTGATCCTGCAGCCCATACACCCAGGTAAAGCTCTTGCCGCAGGTGGAGCAACAATAGGGCTCCTTGCTCGTGTGCACCCACTGGTGCGCCTTCAGGTGATTCTCCGTCTTGAAACTCTTGCCACAGTCGGAGCAGGTGAAGGGCCTCTCGCCGGAGTGCAGGCGGTTGTGCTGCAGCAGGTTGCTGGAGCGGGTGAAGCTCTTCCCACACTCCACGCAGTCGAAGGGGCGTTCTCCAGTGTGTACCCGCCGGTGGATCTCCAACAGGCTCGGCTTCTGCCAGGACTTGCCACACACGTCACACTCTTAACGCTTCTCCTTGTTGTGCCCCATCATGTCGTCCTCCATCTATGCTCACCCCCTCGAAGCTCAGCTCACACACTGAGCAGACTGATGGGGGGGCTCATCGGCTCCCTGACCGCCCTCAATGGTCAGTCCCCGGAGCATCCCCGTCTCTCTCCGTCCACAGCAACGGCTCCTAAACCCTGCAGGAGGGGAACACAGAGGGTCAACAAGCTGGCAAACAGGACATTACTAGCACATATTGGGTGCGTTTATGGAAGAGGAAACCGTTATATAATTCTGAGCGGCACAGTGGCGCAGTGGTACAGTTGCTGCCTCATCGCCAGGTATCGATCCTGACTACGCAACTCGGCCGACCGAAAGACCTGTTTCCGCACTGCATCTCTAATCTAAATTAAACCAAAGAAGGGTCTTGACCTAAAATATAATGCATCCCTTCTCTCCACAGATGCTGCCTGACCCGCTGAGTTCCTCCAGCACTTTGTGTCTATCTTCTCCACAGACGCTGCCTGACCCGCTGAGTTACTCCAGCACTTTGTCATAGAGTGATACAGCGTTGGAAAGAGGCCCTTCGGCCCAACTCGTACCCGCACTCCTAGATCCCTCGGCTCCACACATTCACCCTGTGCCCCGCCATTCACAGTGAAGACCCTGCCTTGCTTTGACTTCCTAAACTGCAACACCCTCCCCACCCCGAAACAATGTGTCCTCCTCCCTGTGGCTCCCTGCCGCCGCCTCCTGCTCCTTAACTCCCTTTTCTCCCTCCGCCTCCTCCCCAACCCCCAAACAATGTGAACTCAACCTGGCTCCCTACCCCCTTCCTTTGGCTCACTTGAACCCTCTCCCCCCCAGTTCCCTGCCCCCATTCATCCCCCTTGGCACCAAACCCATTCCTCCTTGTATCCTCCCCCTCTTTGCTCCCTGTTTCCGCCCGCTACTCACTTCACCCCCTTTCCACCTCCAGCCTCTCATCACTCTCTCTCTCTCTCTGCCCTTCTACACTTATTTACGACCCTCTCAGATATCTCTCTCCAGACTCACCTCATTCTCTCTTTCCACCCTCCCCACTCTCTGTCTCTCTCTTTCTGTCTTTATCTCTCTCTCACCCCATCCCTGGTGAGGGGTCAGTGCGGGAGTGAGGTAGGTATGTTACAGCCCCTAGCTTCAGCGGCACTGTCATTCTGCCACTGGCCGTGTGCGTGATTTTGGGGCGTTCGAGGGGGGAGGGCGGGGTTAAAAAACAGGGGTTAAAGAATCGTTCCTACGGCCGTTCTGTGTGTTTTTTAAATAAAATTCACCCGACAAGTTAATCGCTGGAATGATTTTAAAATCAGCTTCTGAAGCCGTCAATGCCGACAACTGTGACGGATTTTATGGAGGACCAGGTAAAAGAAAGTAGTTTATTTTTATGTATAAAAGTGTTTCTTAAGATGTATTTAATTCACATTTTAAGTTGCGAAACGGTGATTTTTCCTCCAGAAGAACCGGCAGTGTTTTTGCTGCAGATATGGGGGACTAAATTCACCGCAACCTCAACGTTGTAAATGGTCCCGTTCCAGAAAATCCCACTCACAAGCTGATTTAAATGGTCATCAATTTACAGGTATTAAACATTAAATTCCTTCCATTTGGCCTATAAACCCATGACAATGAGATTTGTAAATTATGTTATATTCTGAATTCTTGTGTGAATGTTATTTGGACCCTTAGGCTATTTAAAAATGTTAATCTATTCTTAAGAAATGGATAGATCTAGTAATTGAATTTTGTAATTAGCTACAATTAGGTAACTAAATAATTATATGCTTTAATTTCAAGTCATCTAATTAAGATTGTTTCATATTTGTTTCAGAATGCTTCAATCTACAATAAATGAAAATTTATTTCATTTCTCTTAAATTTTAAGAAAGTTATCGGCTTTTAAATGTTCTCGATCACAGCTTTGGTGTTAAGTCAATGAAAAAGCAATAGGGAACAAGATGCCAATTTCCGATTATGAAAATGGCCATAACATTTTAAATAATGAAGATATGAAAGTGAATTAGGTGTCAAATGAAACTTCTTTTTATGCTTTATCTGATGAGATAAATTAGACTTGATTTTAAAAATCTCAAAATTTTGTAACATTGCTAGGTGAGGGGTCAGTGTGGGGGTGAGGGGTCAGTGTGGGGGTCAGTGTGGGGGTGAGGGGTCAGTGCGGGGGTGAGGGGTCAGCGCGGGGGTGAGGGGTCAGCGCGGGGGTGAGGTGTCAGCGCGGGGGTGAGGTGTCAGCGCGGGGGTGAGGTGTCAGCGCGGGGGTGAGGTGTCAGTGTGGGGGTGAGGGGTCAGTGCGGGGGGGGGGACATTACACCATCAGCCTGTCTCTCTGTCTCTGTCTCTCTCTGTCACCAGGTCGGGTCAATGCGGGTTCGGCTTCATCTTTGCTCCAGACCAGGAGCAACTGCGGCCCCGCTCTCTCTCTCTCTCTCTCTCTCTCTCCCCCCCGCGGGGGGCCCCGCCGGCTGGAGGACCATCTGTGATCCCTCTCTCCACTCACTCACTCTCTGTGTCTCTCTGTCACGTGTCCGGAGTCGGTGTCTGGGCCGGGTCAGCGCGGCTTCATCTCCATCTTGTCCCAGACCAGCTTCCCCCTCGCAGCGGGAGAGGGAGTGTGGGTCCGGGGCAGCGGGAGAGGGGATAAGGCCTAGTGTGTGTGAAGTTGCGGGGAGGTTTACAATGTTTCTTATTTACAATGTTTCTTATTTAATGTCCCGTGTCTAGTCTGAAATAAAGTTAATTATTGGATCAGAATATAATTGTGTGTGTTATATGATTCTATACATTTATATAATTTTCATGTATGTGTGTTTATAAACATTTTATTCTTTAACATGAATTAACAGAATTATGAACTAACAGAATTATGAATCTAACCCTATATCACACACAAAAACTTCCCCCCCTGCGAGTCGGGTCGGTCCGGTTACTACAAAATCAACTCAAACACAGCTTGTGAACCATTTAAAAAGAAATGATTTAAAAAACATTAAAAAAGACAATTACCAGAGTCAAATTTTATTCTTGACAAGAAGTATGAACTGACAGAATTATGAATCTAACCCACACAAATTGTTGCCCGCAACATTGATTACACTGCGAGTGGGGTCGAGTCAGGTAGGCTCAGGTTACTAAAATGGGCAGGACAAATGCCCAGGATCCCCTCCTCAGTCTGAAGAAGGGTTTCGGCCCGAAACGTTGCCTATTTCCTTCGCTCCATAGATGCTGCTGCACCCGCTGAGTTTCTCCAGCCTTTCTGTGTAACCATAGCTACTACACGTCAGCCCATTGTATTTAGCAGGAGTAGCCTATCTTGCTCTGCTATAAGATCTCTGCTATAAGATCTTTGGTCCCAACGTCGCCCGGTCACGTCACCCGCACACGTCACCCGCGTACGTCACCCGCTTCACGTCTCACGTCACCCGCTTCACGTCCTCACGTCACCCGCTCACGTCGCCCGCGCACGTTGCACGTCACCCGCCCACGTCGTCACGTCACCCGCTTCACGTCCCACGTCACCCGCTCCCTCTGTCTCTCTGCTTCTCTATCTGCAGCGCTGCCAACTCCAACGCTTTCGGCGTGAGATTCACGCCCTGGAGCAATTTCTCACGCCCTCACGCTCACGACCGAGTTCTCACGCTGAGTTCAGTCCCTGCGCAACGTGTCCATTAGCGCCGTGTGCCAGGGATCTGTGCGGTCCGGGGAAGCGCAGTTGGCGGCTGTGAGTGACATCGCGCCTCTTCTCTTGGTTGGATGTGAAGCCGCTGCAGATCCAACCAAGCAGCCGGAGCTGGAACTAACCAGGTGAATCCGTTGTAAAACCTGGGGGTTCGGAATGGCCATGGATTATTAGTGAAGTATAAATACGAGGAGTCAGTCCTTAGTAGTGTGTTTAGATATGTTGCAACCTGTTCCCAATATGCAATATACGGGGTTTAAATAAATACGAGGAGTCCTCAGTAGTGTGTTTAGATATTTTGCAACCTGTTCCCAATATGCAATATACGGGGTTTCGACCCGTAACCCGAAAACACGCGTTTTCTTTCAATTCGTTTTTCCAGGGTTGGGCAAGCGAGCCGACCTGAGAACTGCGGCCAGTCCCTGGGATGCGAGATGATCTGGGAACAGCAGCCAGTCCCTGGGCACGCAGAATGCCAACTTAATCATCATGGACAAATTAGGCCAGCCATGTACAAGTTGCATAACTGACTATACAGATCTGAATGGGCTTAAAATTACCATTTCAGTCAAATTGCTCCCACTTTCCACATTTTGAATCTTGTATTTGTTCGCTGCAGCGTCGGCCATGGAGCGCTCCGGACAGTGCGAGTGGCCCGGAGCCGTCGGAAGCGCCGCTGCCGCGAGAGTCTCTGTGCCGAAGGGACAGACTCTCAAAGGGAGGTGGAGAGGGGAGGGGGGGAGACAGGGAGACATTGGGGAGAGAGGGGAGAGACAGATGGGGGGGGGGGGGGGGGTGAATGGAGAGAGAGAAGAGGGAGAGGGAAAGAGGTAGGGGAGAAAGGGGGGGGGGTGAATGAGGTGGGGGAGGGGGGCGAGAGAGAGGGGACGAAAGAGGGAAGAGAGAGAGGGGGTGGTGAGGGTAGGAGAGAATGGGAGAGAGAGGGGTGGTAAAAGAGAGGTGGAAGAGGGAGAGGGGAAAGAGAGTGATGGGGGGTAAAGAGAAAGAGGAGATAGAGACAGAGGAGAAAGAGAGAGGGGATATTGAGCCAGTGGGAGAGTGAGGTGGGAGGGAGATATGAGGGAG
>NW_026576808.1:5000-25000 GCF_028641065.1 Leucoraja erinaceus
TCCTTCTGTAATCTGAAAAACATTAATCAAGTGGAACTCAACAGACTAATCAGTAACTCTCTTCATCCTACTTCCCCCTACTCTGCATTGCTAACCTGGCTGATCACTACAATGACTGTTTATCCCACTCATTAAACTCCTTGGCTCCTCTGAAAACCCGTACAGTCTGTTTTAGCAGGTCATCTCCGTGGTACACTCCTGAACTCCGCCATATGAAAATGGTGGGCCGGCATCTGGAGAGACTTACAAATAAAACTGGACTAACTATTCACCACCAAATGCATACAGATCATCTTCTCTCATATAAAATGCCCTGACTGCTGCTAAATCCTCCTCCTACTCCAACATCATCAACAACAGTGAAAATAACACTCGGACTTTATTCTCCACTACTTAAGCCTCCTGAAACCTCGAATCACCTTACCTCCACTGCTCAGTGTAATACGTTTTTGGACGTCTTCAGTACCAAAATCACCAGCATTCATCACCAATTGAACTCTTTCTCAGCTTCTGCTCACAACAGCCCACCCTGGACTTCTACACTGGACTCCCCAGTCTCCACACTATCTACTTTCCAGCTTCCAACAGTCGAAGAAATAACTAAACTCATCACCAAGTCCAAGAACTCCTCCTGCTTGCTTGATCCCATCCCTACTGTCCTGGTTAAATCCTGTCTGCCCTCTATCTCACCCATCATAACGTCCATAATTAACTCCTCCCTATCAACTACTACTGTCCCTACATCTCTCAAAACAGCTTCTGTCACCCCAATTCTAAAAAAAACAGGTTCTGATGCAACAATCCAAATAACTACCGCCACATCTCCAACCTCCCATTCATCACTAAACTTCTGGAAAGGACAGTAGCGACACAACTTCAAGTCCACCTTCAAAACAATAACCTCTATGAACCATTTCAGTCCGGTTTTCCGCCACAATCACAGCACTGAAACAGCCTTGGTAAAAATTACAAATGATCTCCTTCTCGCAGCTGACACTTATCCATCCTGATCCTCCTCGACCTCACAGCAGCCTTTGACACTATTCCCACCCAATTCTTCTGGAACGTCTATCTGCCACCGGCATCAACAACAATGCACTACTTTGGTTCAGGTCCTATCTACAAGAAAGAAAACAGTTCATCCAGGGAAATAAAGTCACATCCACAACTGCTACAGTCACCCATGGTGTTCCTCAGGGATCGGTGTTGGGGCCACTGCTTTTTATCATCTATATTCAACCTCTTGGCAATATTCTCCGTCAATTTGGAATCAATTTTCACTGCTACGCCAATGATACACAACTTTACCTCTCCACAAAACCAAACACCTCCCTTCCCCCAACTGCTCCTCACCACCTGTCTTCAAGCTATCAGCAACATGGATGCCACTCAACCTTCTAAAACTCAATGGAAATAAAACAGAAATCATGCTAATTGGCTCAAAGTCCACACTCTCCAAAACCCACCCGTTCACCATTTCAGTTGATGACTCACCCATACCCACCTCCTCCCATGTCAAAAGTCTTGGCGTCATTCTGGACAGTACACTTTCCTTTGGCCCCCACATCAGCAATATCACACGCTCTGCATACTTTCATCTCCGCAACATCTCCAGACTCCGCCCCTCCCTCTCCAAAGACAATACAAAAGTCATCCACGCTCTGGTCACATCCCGCATCGATTACTGCAACGCCCTCCTCACTTGCACCTCCAATAAACTTCTTCATCGCCTCCAATGCATTCAGAACTCTGCAGCCCGGATCATCACCCACACCAGATCATCGGACCACATCACACCCATCCTCACTCAGCTCCACTGGCTCCCTGTGCACCACCGGATTAACTACAAGATTTTACTGCTGACCTTCAAAGCCCTACACTACCTTGCCCCCCAATACCTCTCTGACCTGCTGCTACCCTACACTCCTTCCCGGTCACTTCGTTCCTCCTCAGCTGCAATTTTAACTGTCCCCACATTTAGACTCAGCACCACGGGTGCCAGAGCCTTCAGCTGCTCTGCCCCACGTCTCTGGAACACTCTCCCACCTCCCATCCGTCACCTGGACACTATCGATCAATTCAAATCACAACTCAAAACACACCTGTTTAGATTAGCATACCCGACATAACTTCCACCATGTTCACCCTGATTTTAATGATTAAAATGTTTTGTGTTTTTTTTTTTTTTTGTTTTTAATCAACTTGATTTTAATATTGATAAATGTATTGTGATTTTATGTCCTGTAAGTTATCCTTGGGTGTCCTGAAATGCGGCAGCAAATAAAATGCATTATTATTAATATTATTATGAGGGTGAGGGTGAGTATGGGGGGTGATGGGGGGGTGTGTGGGTGGGTTCGGGGTGACGGGGGGGGGGGGGGGGGGGTGGGAAGATGAGGGAGAGGGTGAGTATGGGGTGACGGGGGGGGGGGGGGTGTGGGTGGCTTTGCGGTGACGGGGGGGGGGGGAGATGAGGGAGAGGGGTGAGTATGGGGTGACGGGGGGGGGGGGGGTGTGTGGGGTGGGTGGGTTGCGGGTGGGGGGGGGGTGGGAAGATGAGGGAGAGGGTGAGTATGGGGGTGACGGGGAAGGGGTGTGTATGGGTATGACGGGGGATATGAGGGAGAGGCTTGGGACGGGTTAAAGGGGGAGGAGAGGGTGCAGCACTCACATGGCCCAGGTAGGTGAGCAGTGGCTCAGTGAGGTTGCCGTCACGGGGGCAAGGTTGTGACGGAGTCGAGCTGCAGGTGGGTGAGGTCGAGGTGTTGCAGGGTGCGGGCCAGGGGGTGCAGTCCCAGGCACCCCAGAGGGTTCCACGACAACTCCAGGGTCTTCACAGAGCTGCCTGGGGGTGAAAGATATAACAGTGAGGTGTGCTGGTACTGAGGGGCGGGGGGGTTACTGTGGGGGGGGGGGGGGGGAAGGAGGTAGGGGGGGTACGGAGGGAGTGCTGTACTGGGGGGGGCGATACTGAGGGGGGCAGTACTGAGGGCGGCAGTACTGAGGGAGTGCAGTACTGAGGGGCGGCATTACTAAGGGGGGGAGCGGGTACTGAGGGGGGGCTGTACTGAAGGAGGGGGGTCAGTACTGAAGGGGGGCGGGCGGTACTGGGGGAGGGGGGGCGGTTACTGGTGGAGGAGGGGGCGTGGTACTGGTGGAGGGGGGGGGGGGGTACTGGGGGAGGAGGGGGGCGGTACTGGGCGGAGGAGGGGGCGGGGGGTACTGGGGGCAGGAGGGGGGGGGGTACTGGGGGGAGGGGGCGGGGTGGGGGGGGGGGGAGGAGGGGGCGGTACTGGGGCAGGAGGGAGGTTACTGGGGGCGGGGTAACTGGTGCAGGAGGGGGGGGGGGGTACTGGTGCAGGAGGGGGCGGGGGGGGAGGAGGGGCGGTACTGGTGCAGGAGGGGGCGGGTACTGGGGAGGTAGGGGGGGTACTGGTGCAGGAGGGGGCGGGGGGTACTGGTGCAGGAGGGGGCGGGGGTACTGGGGCAGGAGGGGGCGGTGGGGGGTGCAGGAGGGGGGTGGTACTGGTGCAGGAGGGGGGGGGGGGGTACTGGGGGAGGGGGGCGGTAATGGGGGAGGGGGGGGCGGTACTGGTGTGCAGGAGGGGGGGGGGGTACTGGGGGGAGTGGGGTGGTACTGGGGGAGGGGGGGGCGGTACTGGTACTGGTGCAGGAGGGGGCGGGTACTGGGGGAGTGGGGTGGTACTGGGGGGGGGGGGGGGGGCGGTACTGGTGCAGGAGGGGGGCGGGTACTGGGGGAGTGGGGTGGTACTGGGGGCAGGGGGCGGTACTGGGGGAGGGGGGGGGGGGGTACCGGGGTGGGTGGTGCAGGAGGGGGGGCGGTACTGGGGGAGTGGGGCGGGGGGGCGGTACTGGGGGAGTGGGGCGGTACTGGGGGAGTGGGGTGGTACTGGGGGAGGGGGGGCGGGGTACTGGGGGAGTGGGGGTGGTACTGGGGGAGGGGGGGGGGCGGTTACTGGTGCAGGAGGGGGGCGGTACTGGGGGAGGGGGGGGCGGGGGGGTACTGGGGGAGTGGGGGGGTACTGGGGCGGTGGGGGGGCGGGGGGGAAGGGGGGGGGCGGGGGTACTGGTGCAGGAGGGGGCGGTACTGGGGGAGTGGGGCGGGGGGGGAGTGGGGCGGTACTGGGGGGGGGGGGGTGGTACTGGGGCGTGGGGGCGTACTGGGGGAGGGGGGCGGTACTGGGGGGGGGGGGCGGTAACTGGGGGAGGGGGGGGGCGGTACTGGGGGAGGGGGGGGGCAGGGCGGTACTGGTGCAGGGGGGGGCGCGGTACTGGGGAGGGGGGGGGCAGTACTGGGGGAGTGGGGCGGGGGTACGGGGGAGGAAGGGGGCTGGGGGAGGGGGGGGGGGTACGCGGGGTACTGGTGCAGGAGGGGGGCGGTACTGGGGGAGGGGGGGCGGTACTGGGGGAGAAGGGGGCGCGTACTGGTGCAGGGGGGGGGGCGGTACTGGGGAGGGGGGGGCGGTACTGGGGAGGGGGGGGCGGGTATGGGGGAGGGGGGCGGTACTGCGGGAGGGGGGGCGGGGTACTGGGGGAGGGGGGGCGGTACTGGGGGGGAGGAGGGGGGCGGGGGAGGGGGGTGGGGAGGGGGGGCGGTACTGGAGAGGGGGGGCGGGGCGGGTACTGGGGGAGGGGGGCGGTACTGGGGGAGGGGGGGCGGGTACTGGGGGATGGGGGGGGGGGGGGCGGGGGGTACTGGGGGAGGGGGTCAATACTGAGGGGGGGCGGGTACTGGGGGAGGGGGGGCGGTACTGGTGGAGGAGGGGGGGCGGGTACTGGTGGAGGGGGGGGGGGGGTACTGGGGGAGGGGGGGGGCAGTACTGGGGGGAGGGGGGTCAATACTGAGGGGGCGCGGTACTGGGGGGGGGGGGGGGGGGGTATGGGGTACTGGAGGGGGGGCGGGGGTACTGGGGGAGGGGGGGGGGGTGGGGTACTGGGGGAGGGGGGGCGGTACTGGGGGAGGGGGGTCAATACTGAGGGGGGCAGTATTGAGGGGGGTCATACTGGGGGGGGTGGTACTGAGAGGAGTCGGAGAGGGTGCGTACCTCGGAGAGCGCAGCTAAGCGCAGGGTGCTGCAGAACGGGGCAGCGGTGAGTTCACAGCCCCCGCAGTCGGAGTGTGGTGAGCACGGGACAACACTCCAACAGCACGGCCAGGCACTGCCAGCTGCCCTCGCCCAGCGGGTTGAGGCTCAGGTTCAACTCCCGCAGACTCTGCAAACAGTTAGAGGTAACCCTCACCAAAGAGTTGTGGGTACGAGGCGCCCATTGCCTCAGATACACCACCGCTAATACCCCCTCCCCCGGGGCCCTGTCCCATCTCCCCTCCCATCCCCACCTCCCCCCTCCCCCACCCCACCTCCCCCCTCCCCTTCCTCCAGGTACACTCTGCCAATTCTCTCCCCCTCTCATCACTCCCCTCTCATCTCCCCCCTCCCATTCTCCAGGTACTCTCCTCCTCTCCTCACCCCTGCTCCTCTCTATGCCCCCCACTCCTCTAATCACCCCCTCCCCTCTCCTCCCCCCCTCCTGATCCTGCCCCCTTCTCCCGCGGATGCATTCCTCTCTCCCCCCGGTTCGTCCCCAACCCAGGGCATTGCTTCCGGAGGGGAGGGGAGGGGATGGGAGGGGTCTGGCACTCACTGGGAATGGGGGTTGGGTGGAGTGGCGTGCTCCCTCGATGAGCTCCCTCAGGCCGGGGCCATTGATGAGGTTGTTGGAGAGGTCAAGTAGGGTGAGGTTGGGTAGGGTGAGCAGGGTGGCGAGTAGCTCTCCTATGGCGGGCAGTGCCAGCTGTGTGCCTGCCAGTCGCAGCTCCCGGGTTGCCACGTGTAGGCGGAGGGAGCGCAGGAGGGGGACCAAGCCCTCGGTGCCCAGCGGGAGCCCACTCAGGTCCATCGACGATGCCCTCTGCTGCAGCTCCAGGATCTTCACCATCGCAGCATTCTCTTCTGTAGGCACAGGTCAACAACAGTGGCACAGGTCAACGCCCAACAGGGGGGTGGGGGATTTACCCTCTGCCTCCCTCACAGCCCTTCCTGAGCCCATCCTGGAGCTTCACCCACCCTGCTGATCCTGTCTGTATATCCTCCCCTCGCCCACTCCTATCCACCCACCCGTCCTCTTCCCCTCACCCCCTCCCGGGTCCTCTCTGCGCACCCCCCCCAGGCTCCCTCACCGCAGGTCCTATCTCCTCCCCCATCGATCGACTTCCCCCCCCGGTACCTCGCACCCCCTCCCCCTAAGTCATCTCTCCCCCTCCCCCCGGCTCCATATATGGAGTGCAGTGTTCAGTTCTGATCACACTGCTAAAGGATGTCATTAAGCCTAAACAATGCACAGAAAACTTCCAAGGAGGTTGCCAGTACTCACGGATGGTTGGCAAGCCAAGGACTTTATTTTTATGAGTGCAGGAGACTGAGGATTTATAAAATCTTGAGAGGATTGGACAAGGTGTACGTACACACAGTCTTTTACCCAGAGTAGTGGAATCAAGAACCAGAGGGCACAAATTAAGGTGAGAGGGTGAAGATTTAATAGGAACATGAAAGGCAACTTTTCACACAGGTGTGAACATGGAAAGGAAATGAAGAAAGGAAAAAGGAGGAGGAGCCCGAAGGCCGAGGGATGGGAGGAGACAGCCCGAGGCATTTAGAGGGATACTAGACCAAGTGCAGACCCGTTGGGTCTGCTCCCCCAATGGTGTGATTCCCCCAACCCAATATTCCACCATGCACCCGTCTCCTCCAATGGAACTGAAGCCGTTGCCAAATGTAAGTTTCCAGCACTCCCCTGCCTCCCTCAATTGCACCTCCCCTGCCTGCTGCAGCAGTGAAAAGTTCAGAGTGTTCCTGTCTTGCAACTTTGTTTCGAAGTGTGTTGGAAGCTGATAGGAAGGAGCAGCCGTCAACGAATCAAAAGGCAGGAAGGGATCCGTACTGCAGGCGGACGGATGGGTTTGAGTTTTATATATTAATAGATGGGCCAAACACAGGAAAATAGGAACAGATTAGATGGGGCATCTTGGTTGGTCTGGACAAGTTGGGGTGAAATGCCCGTTTAGGTTTATTACTGTCATGTGGATCAATGGTACAGTGAAAAGCTTTGCTTTTTTGCAATCTATCCAAATTGTATTATAATTTTCAGCATTGTAACACAATAGACATCTATAACACATGGAAACAGGCCATTTGTCCGACCAAGTCCACGTCTACCACAATAACCCATTGACATGCATTTTAACTTATCCCTCTTTCTCATCCACTCCCTCCATGCTCGGGGCAATTTACAGAGGCCAATTCACTTACAAACCCACACATCTTTGGGATGCAAGAGGAGACGGAGGAAACCCGCACGGTCACAAGGAGAACGTGCAAACTCCACACAAACAGCACCTAAGGTAAGGATCGACACTGGTCGACTGTGCTGTGAGGCAACTCCACCAGCTGTGTCTGCCTACACAGTCGCTGACTCGAATTTAAAACTGAGCTAAGAAGACGTTTCCCAGAGTCAATGGATGTCTCAGTGGGAAGGGGAGGGCAGATTAGTGGATTTATTCGGGGTGTAGATAGATAGATATTTGAACAATGGGGGTATTGAGGTTTCTGAGGAACGGATGTCGGGGTGGAACGGGGAGTGGTGTGGGGCAGGGATGAGGTCATAGAGTGACACAGTGTGGAAACAGGCCCTTCGGCCCAACATGCCCACACTGGCCAACAATGTCCCAGCTACACTAGTCCTGCTTGCCTGCGCTTGGTCCATATCCCTCCGAACCTGTCCTAACCATCTATCTGTCTCCAAAACGATAGGATAGTCCCAGCCACAACTACCTTCTCTGGCAGCTTGTTCCATAAACCCACCAACCTTTACGTGAAAAAGTTCCCCCTCGGATTCCTATTAAATCTTTTCCCCTTCACCTTGAACCCACGTCCACTGGTCCTCGATTCACCTACTCTGGGTAAAAGACTGTGGATCTACCCAATATATTCCTCTCATGATTTTGTACAGCTATATGATCTCCCATCCTCCTCCTACGCTCCATGGAATAGAGACCCAGCCTACTCAACCTCTCCCTATAACTCACACCCTCTAGTCCACGCAACATCCTCGTAATCTTTTCTGAACCCTTTCAAGCTTGACAACATCTTTCCTATAACATGGCGCCTCACCAACGTCTTATACAACTGCAACGTGACCTCCCAACTACTATACTTAGCAATGTTACAAAATTTTGAGATTTAAAAAATCAAGTCTGCAATTTATCCCATCAGATAAAGCATAACAATAAGTTTAATTTGACACCAAATTCACTTTCATATCTCAAGTATTAAAAAAGTTATGACCATTTTCATACTCGGAAATTAGCATCTTGTTCCCTATTGATTTTCAATGGACATTACAAAAAAGCTGTGACCTTGGATAATCAAACGCCCATTTCTTAAGGAAAGATTAACATTTTTAAATAGCCTAAGTGTCCAAAGATTATTCACAAATAATTCACATTATAACATGATTTTTATATCTAATTTACATTAATTTATAGGCCAAATGGAAGGAATTTAGTGTTCAATTGCTGTAAATAAATGCCCATTTAAATCGGCTTTCTAGTGGGTTCATGTGGAACGCGCCGGTTTAGAATGTTGACATCGCGCTGGATTAGTGCCCTCAAATGCCGAGAAAAATACTGCGGGATATAAAAAGCCCAAAATGAGCTATTCGTTATAGATAATTTGATATATAGGGTTATATATATGCCCCATTTAATGTAAAAATAAGGTACATACCTTTAATTGTTTGCTCTATAAAACCCTGGGGCTGCGAGAGGTTGTGAAATCAGAGACTAATTTTAAAACTATTAGAACTATATTATCGAGGCCTATAAAACTAATAATATCTTTTGCGACCGGGTCTTGCAGCGATTTTTCGTTAATGATTTACTAGGCTGAACATGTGCGATTAGTACAGCCTAGTAAAAATCGCGTTTTAAACCCGCCCCCTCCAAACAGCGCCAAAATCGCGGGCCTGGCTGAGGGCAGATTCCTAATGACGATTCAGGTAGGTTTTGTAACATACCTACTATACTCAATACTCTGACTGATGAAGGCCAATGTGCCCAAAGCACCTTATCTACCTGCGACTCGACCTTCAAGGAACCATGCACCTGTACTCCTCGATCCCTCTGCTCTATAACATGCCACAAAGGCCGAACATTTACTGTGTAGATCCTGCCCTTGATGTCCCAAAACGCAACACCTCACACCTCTCTGTATTAAATTCCAACAGCCATTCCTTCGCCCACCTGACCAATCGATCCAGATCCTGCTACAATCTTTCACAACCATCTTCACTATCTTCAAAACCATTAACTTTTGTATCATCAGGTGAGGCAAAGCTGGGGTGAGGGAGGGCTGGTGCCGAGCAGGGTTGGTGCGGGGCAGGGCAGGGCTGGGCTGGTGCGGGGCAGGGCTGGTGCGGGGCAGGGTTGGTGCGGGGCAAGGTTGGTGCGGGGCAGGTGCGGGGCAGGGGCAGGGTTGGTGCGGGGCGGGGCAGGGCTGGTGCAGGGCGGGGCAGGGCTGGTGCAGGGCAGGGCAGGGCTGGTGCGGGGCAGGGCTGGTGCGGGGCAGGGCAGGTGCGAGGCAGGGCAGGGTTGGTGCGGGGCAGGGCAGGGCAGGGCTGGTGCGGGGCAGGGCTGGTGCGGGGCAGGGCAGGACTGGTGCGAGGCAGGGCAGGGCTGGTGTGGGGCAGGGCAGTGCTGGTGCGGGGCAGGGCTGGTACGGGGCAGGGCAGGGCTGGTGCGGGGCAGGGCTGGTGCGGGGCAGGGCAGGGCTGGTGCGGAGCAGGGCTGGTGCGGGGCGGGGCAGGACTGGTGCGAGGCAGGGCAGGGCTGGTGCGAGGCAGGGCAGGGTTGGTGCGGGGCGGGGCAGGGCTGGTGCGGGGCAGGGCAGGGCTGGTGCGGGGCAGGGCAGGGCTGGTGCGGGGCAGGGCTGGTACGGGGCAGGGGAAGGGCTGGTGCGGAGCAGGGCTGGTGCGGGGCAGGGCAGGGCTGGTGCGGGGCAGGGCAGGGCTGGTGCGGGGCAGGGCAGTGCTGGTGCGGGGCAGGGCAGGGCTGGTGCGGAGCAGGGCTGGGGCGGGGCAGGGCAGGGCTGGTGCGGAGCAGGGCTGGTGGCGGGGCAGGGCAGGGCTGGTGCGGGGCAGGGCTGGTGCGTGGCAGGGCAGGGCTGGTGCAGGGCAGGGCTGGTGCGTGCGGGGCAGGGCTGGTGCGGGGCAGGGCAGGGCAGCTGGTGTGGGGCAGGGCAGGGCTGGTGTGGGGCAGGGCAGGGCTGGTGCGGGGCAGGGCAGTGGCTGGTGTGGGGCAGGGCAGGGCTGGTGTGGGGCAGGGCAGGGCTGGTGTGGGGCAGGGCAGGGCTGGTGCGGGGCGGGCAGGGCTGGTGTGGGGCAGGGCAGGGCTGGTGGGGCTGTTGGGCGGGGCAGGGCAGGGCTGGTGCGGGGCAGGGCACGTGGGCTTGTTGCGGGGCAGGGCAGGGCTGGTGCGGGGCAGGGCAGGGCTGGTGTGGGGCAGGGCAGGGCTGCACACAGCCCTGTACCCAAAAAGCCCACCCCCACACAGCCCCCGTACCCAAAACACACACAGCCCCGTACCCCCACACACACACACAGCCCCGTACCCCCACACACACAGCCCCGTACCCCACACACACACACACACAGCCCCGTACCCACACACACACACAGCCCCGTACCCCCACACCCGTACCCCCACACACACACAGCACACACACACACACACACAGCCCCGTACCCCCACACACACACACAGCCCCGTACCCCCACACACACACACACCCCCACACACACACACCCAGCCCCGTACCCCCACACACACACAGCCCCGTACCCCCACACACACACACCGTACCCCCACACCCACACACACCACAGCCCGTACACACAACACACACACAGCCCCCCCGTACCCCCACACACACACACACACACCCCGTACCCCCACACACACACACACACAGCCCCGTACACCCACACACACACACAGCCCCGTACCCCCACACACACACCCGTACCCCCACACACACACACCCGTACCCCCACACACACACACACACACACACAGCCCCCCCCACACACACAGCAGCCCCGTACCCCACACACACACACACACACACACACAGCCCCGTACCCACACAGCACACACACACACAGCCCCGTACCCCCACACACACACACAGACCACGTACCCCCCACACACACACACACAGCCCCGTACCCCCACACACACACACACACCCACACCCCCACACACACACACACCCGTACCCCCCCCACACACACACAGCCCCGTACCCCCACACACACACACACCCCACACAGCCCCGTACCCACACACAGCCCCGTACCCCCACACACACACAGCCCCGTACCCCCACACACACACACAGCCCCGTACCCCACACACACACACAGCCCCGTACCCCCACACACACACCCACACGTACCCCCACACACCCCGTACACACACACACAGCCCCGTACCCCCACACACACACAGCCCCGTACCCCCACACACACACACACCCCGTACCCCCACACACACACACAGCCCCGTACCCCCACACACACACACAGCCCCGTACCCCCACACACACACACACACACACAGCCGTACCCCACACACACACAGCCCCGTACCCCACACACACACACACACAGCCCCGTACCCCCCACACACACACACACAGCCCCGTACCCCCACACACAGCCCCGTACAGCACACCGTACCCCACACACACCCCACACACACACAGCCCCGTACCCACACACACACACAGCCCCGTACCCCCACACACACACACACAGCCCCGTACCCACACACACACACACACACAGCCCCGTACCCCCACACACACACAGCCCCGTACCCACACACACACACACACACACACAGCCCCGTACCCCACACACACACACACACACACACACCCCCCCACAAACACACACACACACACAGCCCCGTACCCCACACACACACACACAGCAGCCCGTACCCCCACACACACACCACCACACACACCACACAGCCCCGTACCCCCACACACACACACCACACCCCCGTACCCCCACACACATCCCCGTACCCCCACACACACACACACAGCCCCACACACACACACACACACACACACACACACACACACACACACACACACTCACCACACACCCACACACACACACCCCCACACACACACACACACACACACACACACACACACACACACACACACACACACACACACACACCGTACCCCCACACACACACACACACACAGCCCCGTACCCCACACACACACACACACACACAGCCCCGTACCCCCACACACACACACACAGCCCCGTACCCACACACACACACACACAGCCCCGTACCCCCAACACACACACACACCCACCCCCACACACACACACACAGTACCCCACACACACAGCCCCGTACCCCACACACACACACACAGCCCGTACCCCCACACACACACAGCCCCGTACCCCCACACACCCCGTACCCCACCACACACACACCCACAGCCCCGTACCCCCACACACGGCCCCGTACCCCCACACAGCCCCGTACTCACATATGCAGAGCCCCGTACCCGCCCGCACTCACACACACAGCCCCATACCCACCAGCCACACAGCCCCGTACTCCTCCCGCACCTCTCACCCCAGCCAGTTCCCTTCACTTGCTTCTCCCATCACCCTTCACTCCCCTATGCCTCAGCTCCACCGCTCCCTTCATTCCCCCATGCCACCCCCACCCCTTCGTCCCTCTTCACCTCCACTCATTCCCTCCCCTACTCCCCTCTGCTCTGCCCTCCTTCTCCCTACCACTCTCCTCCTCCTTCCTCCTCGTTCCTCTTCCCTGTGCTCATCCCTCCCCCCCCCCCCGCTCACCCTCCCCCATTGCGGGTGTGTGCCTACCTGCTCGTTGTCACGGAGTGTGTGGGTGAGGAGGTCGTCGGGGGAGAGGATGGCACGGTGAGAGGTGAGGGTGAGCTGGGGCCGGTATCCCCAGATGAGGGCCGAGCGGCCTGCAGCCTCCGTGGCGAGCCAGGACACTGTGGGGGAGGCAAAGGGGCTGTGGAGAGAGAGCGGACAGTGCACAACCTGGCATGGCCACCACCTTGACCCCGTGACCCCTCCCGCTCCTCCTCACCCCCTCCCACCACTCTCTCACCCCCTGCCCCTCCCTCACCCCCTTCCCCTCACTCATCCACTCTTCCCCTCGTATCTCTCCTCCTTTGCCCCACTCTCTCCCATCCCTAACCCTCTCTTTCCCTCCTTCCCTCCCCCCCTCCCCCCCCCTCTCTCTCTCTCTCCCCCCCGCCACTATACAGCGCCACCCCCTACCTGTGAGAGACGGGGATGAGGAACACCTTGTCCAGGACACACACCCTGACCCGCAGGGTTGGGGGCAATGAGGGCGCAGCGCTCCCCCCGGGGGTCTGCAGGGGGGGAACAAGGACACACTTGTTACCCCTGGTTGGGTAGCTGTGAAGGAAACCCCCCTCTGTCCAATCTGTCAGAAGTTCGACCAGCCCAGCCCCGGGTTCCGATCGCCCGTGACGGGCTGAGATTCCCCCCCCCCCCCCCCCAATGAAGGAGCCTGATTGCCACAACGAGGAGGGCCCAACAGGAGCCAAGATCGTCCCGTCAACGGAGGGCTCGAGGCCCCCGACCGCGGGAGAACAAAGAAGGGAAGGGATTGAAGTTTTTTTTGCCTTCTATCACAGTGAGGAATGTGGAGGAGTCGCTGTGGTGGATGTTTATGTTAAAGTGTATTTTGTGCGTTCTGTTGCTTTTATTGGTATAACTGTATGGCAAATCAAATCCCTCGTATGTTGCTAAATATATATAAATATAAAGTATGATTATGATGATCCATACCCTCTAATCCCTGCATATCCATGTGTCTTATTGAACCTTTAACCCCCCCCCCCCTCACCTTAAATCTCTGGTTGTTGAAACCCCTCTCCTGGGTAAAAGCATTCACTTATTTACAGTTCCCCCCCCATGATTCTATACACCTCTACACGATCACCTCGCATCCACCAGTGCTCTAAGGAATTGAGTCCCAGCCTGCCTGCCGAACCTGGTCATTCCCTCTTCTCCCCTCTCCCGTCAGGCAGAAGATACAGGAACGTGAAAGCAAGTACCACCAGAATCAGGAACAGCTTCTTCCCTGGTGTAGACCAGGCTACTGAATGGTCGTGCCATAAGCGAAGGTGTTCTACCGATCTTCCCACCTACTTTATTTCAGCTTTTGCAGTTTTATGTTAATCTGCACTTTCTCTGCTTTAATGCTGTAACACTATGAACTGCACTATATTTTTCTCTTTGCACTGTCTATTTAGTGTTGAGTTGAGTTAGGTTCAATTTCTTATTGTCACGTGCACCAATGTAGAATGAAAACCTTTGTTTTGCTTGCTATCCAATCAGATAAAATATATTAGACACAAATACAATCAAATCAAACTCGAGTACAATGGAAGGAACAACTTGGAAGATACGGAGTTCTCAGCATTGTAACACCAGCTCCATACACAAAGTCCAATGTCCATAGTGGGGTCGAGGTGAATCAGACAGTGCCCTCAACTTTTGGAATGACCATTCAGAAGCCTGATAACAGAAGGGAAGAAGTTGTTCCTGAGCCTGGTTCAAGCCTTGTCATCTTCTGTCAGACAGGAGCAGGGAGAACGAGGAATGACTGGGGTGGGACCTCTTTGATTATGTTGGCTGCCTTCCCGGGGCAGTGTGAAGTGTAGATGGAGTCGATGATAGGGAGCCTAGTCTGTGTGATGGACTGGGCTACATCCACAAATCTCTGTAATTTCTTGCAGTCTTGGGCAGAGCTGTTCCCAAACCAAGCTGTGAAGCATCCCGATAGGATGCATACTTGAATGTACGCATGTAAGGTATGATGGCAGCCGACAGTTCACAAACTAAGTCTTTCACCCTATCTTAGTACATTCAGTACAGGGAGGGGAATCTGTGGAATTCATTGCCACAGATGACTGTTGAGGCCGGCAATTAACATTTTTAAGGTACAGATTGACAGATTCTTGATTAGTATGGGTGTCAGAGGTTATGGGGGGTGGGGAGGGGGGAAGGCAGGAGAATGTTGATAGCTCATGCACGATTGAATGGCGGAGTAGACTTGATGGGCCGAATGGCCTAGCTCTGCTCTTACATCTGAAGAACACGTGACAATAACAAAGTGATAGCCGCCCCAGGGGTGTGGTTGCCATGCTGGTGAGGGGATGGGGAGAGGTAAGGTTTTACCTGGATCTGGGCTTCTGTGGGGCTCCTGCTGCCTTCGTCCATGGGTGCTTCTGCGGGGGGCGAGGGGGAGCGAGACGGGCTGGGGTCCAGGGTGGTCTGCTCTCGCGGGAGACAGCTCCGATCCAGCTCTTTGCTGCTCCCTGCCTCCTTCTTCCTCTCCACCTCCAGCCACTCACCATCCAGGGTTCCTCCAGGGTCCTGGTGCCCCAACACAGTCAGGGACGAACTCTCCTGCCCCGGCTCCTCCTGGGAGACCCCTCCGCTCGGTCCCGGAGTCTCATCCAGGACTGCTTCCGGGCTCCAGGTCCACTCCGCCGACCTCAGCCACGGGTATCCATCCTCTCGCTCCGACTCCTCCCCGTCTCTCTGGCCACTCCGAGAGCGGGAGCGGTCAGCGGCAGATGCGGAGGGGCGTTGAGGCCGGCAGGTGGTCCGGCTGGGGCGCTGGCAGGAGGGACTGGACGCCAGGGAGGAGAGCTTGGCTTCATTCGGCACCAATGAATGCACGTCCGTGATACAGATGGTCAGCTCTGACTCTGCAGCAGCAAAGGGGTGGTGAGGACAAGGGGTCAGATCTAGAAGCGCCATACGATGGGTGGGGCGATGAGGGGGCAACACACCAAGGGAGCGGCGGTACTGAGGGGGGGAGGGGGAGGGTGAGGGACCGCACTCAGGGAGGGGTTGTAATCAGTGAGGGGCAGTACAGAGGCAGTACATTACCGAAGGAGTGCGGTACTGTGGGAAGGGCGGTACTGAGGGAATGTGGTACCAAGAGAGGGGGCAGCGAGGGAGGGAGGGAGGGGCAGAGGGAGGGGGGCAGTGAGCGAGGGGGCAGTGAGGGGGGGGCAGGGGAGGGGCAGCAGAGGGAGGGGCAGGGGGGGCAGTGCAGAGGGAGGGGCAGCGAGGGAGGGGCAGGGAGGGAGGGGCAGGGAGGGAGGGGGCAAGGGAAGGGCAGGGGATGGGCAGGAGGGAGGGGCAGGGAGGGAGGGGTAGGGAGGGGGGGCAGGGGAGGGGCAGGGAGGGGCAGGGAGGGCAGAGGGAGGGAGGGGCAGTGAGAGGGGGCAGTGAGGGGGGCAGTGAGGGAGGGGCAGTGAGGGAGGGGCAGTGAGGCAGGAGGGGCAGCGAGGGGAGGGGCAGTGAGAGGGGGCAGTGAGGGAGGGGCAGTGAGGGAGGGGCAGTGAGGGGGGGCAGTGAGGGAGGGGCAGTGAGGGAGGGGCAGTGAGAGGGGGCAGTGAGAGGGGGCAGTGAGGGAGGGGCAGGGAGGGAGGGGCAGAGGGAAAGGGAGGGAGGGAGGGAGGGGAGGGGCAGTGATGGGGGTGAGAGGGGGCAGTGTGGAGGGAGGAGGGAGGGGCTGAGAGGAGAGGGGGCAGTGAGGGAGGGGCAGGGAGGGAGGGGGCAGCGTGGGATGGGGCAGTGGGGAGGGGCAGTGAGGGGCAGTGAGAGGGGGCAGGAGGGAGGGGCAGGGAGGGAGGGGCAGGGGGAGGGGCAGCGAGGGAGGGGCAGGGAGGGAGGGGCAGGGAGGGGGGGCAGCAGAGGGGGGGCAGTGAGGGGGGGGCAGAGGGAAGGGCAGTGAGGGAGGGGCAGCGAGGGGGGGACAGCGAGGGATGTACCGAGGGAGGGGCAGTGCTGAGGGACAATAGACAATAGGTGCAGGAGTAGGGGCCATTTGGCCCTTCGAGCCAGCACCAACCAATCCCCATTCAACGTGATCATGGCTGATCATCCCCAATCAGTACCCCATTCCTGCCTTCTCTCCATATCCCTTAACTCCGCTATCCCCAAGATCTCTATCTAACTCACTCTTGAAAGCATCCGGAGAACCAGTCTCCACCGCCCTCTGATGCAGAGAATTCCACAGACTCACAACTCTCAGAGTTTTTCTCATTTTTCCTCATCTCCGTTCTAAATGGCTTACCCCTTATTCTTAAACTGTGGCCACTGGTTCTGGACTCCCCCAACATCGGGGACATATTTACGTGTCCAAACCTTTAATAATCTTATATGTTTCAATAAGATCCCCTCTCATCCTTCTAAACTTCAGAGTATACAAGCCCAGCCGCTCCAAGCTATCAACATATGACAGTCCAGCCATCCCGGTAATTAACCTTGTAAATCTACGCTGCACTCCCTCAATAGCAAGAATGTCCATCCTCAAGTTTGGAGACCAAAACTGCACACAGTACTCCAGATGTGGTCTCACTAGGGCCCTGTACAAATGCTCCTTTACTCAACTACTCTTGTTATGAAGGCCAATATGCCATTCACTTTCTTTACTGCCTTTTGTACCTGTATGCTTACTTTCAGTGACTGATGAACAAGGACCTCTAGATCTCGTTGTATTTCCCCTTTTCCCAACTTGACACCATTTAGATAATAATATGCCTTCTGTTTTTGCCCCCAAAGTGGATAAACTCACATTTATCCACATTAAACTGCATTTGCCCACTCAACTCCCCCAACCTGTCCAAATCACCCTGCATTCTCATAGCATCCTCCTCACAATTCACACTGCCACCTAGCTTTGTGTCATCTGCAAATTTGCTAATGTTACTCTTAATCCCTTCATCCAACTCATTAATATATATTGTAAATAGCTGCGGTCCCAGCACCGAGCCTTGCGGTGCCCCACTAGTCACTGCCTGCCATTCCGAAAGGGACCCGTTAATCTCTTTGTTTCCTGTCTGCCAATCAATTCTCTATCCATGTCAGTCAGGCACGTGCCGTCAAGGTAGGCAAAGATGGCCGTGCCTACCCTGACTATAATTATAAAATGGTGATTATTAAATATAAATAGTGAAGGCACGGGAGAATTATGCCTATCTAAGAGATCGATCTCATAGTTAAGCATAATTCCCCTGTGCGTTACATCCGCAGTGCTTGTAATACGCGAATGTGCAGCTGACGTGCCTTTGCAGCGTGGACTGTGTACCGCGCAGCGCAAGTTTCTTGGCGGGTTTTTCAAACATGGGGTGCCAGTATCTTAAGAAACAAAGAGAGAAGAATAGAGTTTGTGTACAAATAATGTGTTAAGTAGATTTCTTTGAGCAATATGTTTTAAATACCGTATCTCCCAGCAATGAAGACGCTATATTTTACCCAACAATAAATCACAAATATTTCAGGGGGGTCAGCGAAGAGTTCCTTTCACAGCTGTGGGGAATCTGGCCAGTGATAAAGTTGTGGGGAGGGCAGGAGTGTTGAGAAGGAGGGGGGCGGGGATCATGCCAGCAATCAGCTCAAGAGCAGGTCAGCCGGCGATGGATAACAGGACAGCGGGTGATGGAGCTTACTCCCGTGTCAGTATGAGTAACCTCAATTGGTCCCTTGTTCGCGCTGCCACATGAGTAAGCTCCACCGCCCGTTGTCCTGTTATCCATCGCCCGCTGATCTGCTCCGCTCTATGATCTTTGCTCTTGAGCTGGTCCCCTCACTGTCCAGTCTACATTGAAAGACACGGACCGGGCAATAAATGCCATGCAGTGTCACCCAGCGCAGCAAGTGAGGCAACGTCCTGCTCCCGGCGGCAGTCGGAATTTAAGGATTTGTGGGAAGCGGCTGACATGAGCGAGGCTGGCGAGCGGCAGGAGAGAGGTGTTCAGACGGAGAGCACTGCCAGAGGTGAGCAGGCTGACAGAAAGCGCAGAGGTCCTGGCGGCCGCTCGCAGCCACCCGAGATATTTCCTAACCCGGCCACAATGTGGTGGCTCCGTGCCAGGAATGCCGCCGCAGTGGTGAGTGAGTTACTGGCATGATCCCCAACTCCCTCCTTCTCAACGCTCCTGCCCTCCCACAACCCTGGACAGACTCCTGACACACTGTGAAAGGAACTCTCCCCCCAATTGGTTCCTTGAACTAGTATTGTCATTCAACTTGTCCCGTGGTGCTCCCGTTTTTCCCACCATCTTTCCACCTGCCATCACCCTCCGCCCATTCAGTAATTCAGAATGGAGATTTGGAAGCCTTGGGCAAATTGAATTGTTACTTTCTTCATTTAAATTTTTTATATTTTGAGCGTGAGAAATTCTATGTCCCGCCAGCCTTCTTACAAAATGTAGCAACTCAAAATGGGGGGGTGTCTTCGACGCAGGTGCGTCTTCATTACCAAGAAATACGCTACTTTATTAAGAGATATGGCTTTTGAAGACGTTGCAAAAGTCAACTGACAGCTCACAGAGAGAACAATCTGCGCATGTGCAGTTTAAGATTTTTTTTTAAAACCGACTGACCGCCTACCCTGAGTAATTAGTCACGGCACGTGCTTGCCTACCCCCAATACCATGTGCTCTAAATTGGCCACCAATCACCTATGTGGGACCTTATCAAACGCTTTCTGAAAGTCCAGGTTCACTACATCCACTGGCCGTCCCTTGTCCATTATCCTGGTTACATCCTCAAAAAATTCCAGAGTGTGGTATTGAGGAGGGGGGGGGGGGGGGGGGGGGGGGTACCGAGGGCATGCCGTACGACCGGGGGGGGGCGGTACCGAGGGAGGGGTGTGAGGTAGAGGCATGAGGATGGGGGGCGGGTACCGAGGGCGGGTGCTACTGAGGGAGGGGTGCAGTATTGAAGGAGGGGCGGTGCCGAAAGGGGAGGGGCGGTGCCGAAGGGGAGGGGCAGTACTGAGGGAG
>NW_026576808.1:30000-68057 GCF_028641065.1 Leucoraja erinaceus
CGCGTATAGAGCCATCCCCCTCCCCCAACTCGGCCAGTCAGATCATCTCTCCCTCCTGCTCTCTCCAGCCTACACCCCCCCTCAGACGCAGTGCCAGGCCCACCATAAGATCTGTTACAACCTGGCCTGAAAATGCACTCTCCAATCTACAGGACTGCTTTACACAGACAAACTGGGACATATTCGAACACCAGGATCTGGAAACTCTCACAGAATCGGTGCTGGACTATATCAAGTTCTGCATCGGAAATGTGACTGTAGACAAAAACATACGGGTTTTCCCAAACCAGAAACCCTGGATGTCCAGCCAGGTCCGCACACTCCTCAGAGCCCGCGATGCTGCCTTCAGGTCAGGTGACAGAGCTCTGTACAGGGCTGCTCGAGCCGATCTGAAAAGTGGTATTAAAAAAGCCAAGGCGGACCATAAGAGGAGCATAGAGTCCCACTTGTCCAGCAATAATACACGGGAGGTATGGCGGGGCATACAAGACATTACCAACTACAGAGGCTGTGCCACAAAGTCAGAAGACCTGAGTGCGCCGCTGGCAGAAAAGCTAAATTGCTTCTTCTCCCGCTTTGAAACATCACAACAGCAGCACTCACCTGCTACAGCCCTGTTTCGACCCTCACCTAGCTCCTGTACTACTCCACTCACTGTAACGGAGCACGATGTCAGACGGGTGCTCCTGGCAGTGAACCCCAAGAAGGCTACCGGCCCAGATGGAGTACCTGGTAAGGTGCTCAAAGCGTGCGCCCACCAGCTCACTGCCATCTTCACCAGAATTTTCAACCTCTCCCTGGCCCAGGCAGTTATTCCGTCCTGCCTAAAATCAGCCACAATCGTCCCTGTGCCGAAGAAGTCTACCATCACCAGCCTTAATGACTACCGTCCTGTGGCCCTCACTCCGGTAATCACGAAGTGCTTCGAGAGGTTGGTCCTCCAGCACATCAAGGTCTATCTACCACCAGACCTCGACCCCCACCAATTCGCCTATCGCCAAAACAGATCCACAGAAGACGCCATCACCGTAGCTCTCCACTCTGTGCTGAGCCATCTGGAGCAGGGGCAGAGCTACGTCCGGATGCTCTTTGTGGATTTTAGTTCAGCCTTTAATACAATCATTCCGGACATTCTCATAGGTAAACTGGTCACTCTCGGCCTCCCCACTGTCACATGTGCCTGGATAAAGGATTTCCTCACCAACCGGCCCCAGACTGTGAGACTCGGCCCCCACCTCTCCTCCACTCGCAGGTTGAGTACCGGTTCCCCACAGGGCTGTGTGCTAAGCCCCCTCTTATACTGTCTCTACACCTACGACTGTAGTCCGGCCCACAACAACAACCGCATCGTCAAATTTGCTGACGACACTACTGTGGTCGGACTTATTTCGAAGGGAGACGAGGCAGCCTACAGAGAGGAAGTCCTGAAGTTGACAACCTGGTGCTCAGAAAACAATCTGGCTCTGAACACCAGGAAAACAAAAGAGCTCATTGTCGACTTCAGGAGGCACAGCACCGACTTAGCCCCCCTACACATCAACGGCGAGTGTGTGGAGAGGGTCAACACCTTCCGGTTTCTCGGCGTCCTTATCTCTGCTGACATCTCCTGGACGGACAACACGACAGCGGTCATCAAGAAGGCTCAGCAGCGGCTGCACTTCCTGAGGGTCCTCAGGAAGCACAACCTGGACTCTAACCTGCTGCTGACCTTCTACCGCTCGTCCATCGAGAGCCTGCTGACATACTGCATTACAGCATGGTATGGCAGCTGCACCATGGCAGACAGGGAGAGGCTTCAGAGGGTAACCAGGACAGCGCAGAGGATCATTGGCTGCCCTCTCCCCTCCCTGATGGACATCTACACCTCCCGCTGCCTTAGCAGGGCAAAGAAGATCATCAAAGACAGCTCCCATCCTGCGTTTGGACTGTTCGACCTGCTGCCCTCTGGAAGGCGCTATAGGTGCATCAAATCCAGGACAAACAGACTCAGGAATAGTTGCTTTCCGAGAATTATATCTACCATAAATTCAAATTCACACATGCACTGACTACACCGCCCAACACGGACTTCCATCTGTATATATGTATATATGATATATGTATATATGTCCCCCCCCCCCCATCTCCCTTCTGTTTTTTTTTTTTTTTTCTGTTTCTTGTTTTTTGTGCTAAATTGTATGTATGCACTGAGTACGAGCAGCTTTCAGTTTCACTGTACATGTATAGTGACAATAAATGGCATATCTATATCTATATCTAATGATTTAGATGATGGGATTAAAAGTAACATCAGCAAATTTGCCGATGACACAAACTGGGTGGCAGTGTGAACAGCAAAGAGGACGCTAGGAGGTTGCAGAGTGACTTGGACAGGTTGAGTGAGTGGGCAGATGCATGGTAGATGCAGTATAATGTACAGTAGATAAATGTGAGGTTATCCACTTTGTTGGACTTCATAACAAGATTTGTGTACGGAAGGTAAATCCCAGGATGGCGGACTGTCATATGAGGAAAGAGTGGGCTTGTATTCATTGGAATTTAGAAGGATGAGAGGGCATCATGTAGAAACGTATACAATTATAAAAGGACTTGACAAGTTAGATGCAGGAAAAATGTTCCCAATGATGGGGGAATCCAGAACCAGGGGCCACATTCAAAGAATAAAGGGGAGGCCATTTAAAACCGAGACAAGAAAAAACTTTTTCTCACAGTGTTGTGAATTTGTGGAATTCTCTGCCATAGAAGGCAGTAGAGGCCAATTCACTGGATGAATTTAAAAGATTTAGATAGAGCTCTAGGGGCTAGCAGGGTCAAGGAATATGGGGAGAAGGCAGGCACGGATTACTGATTGTGGTTGATCAGCCATGATCACAATGAATGTCAGTGCTGGCTCGAAGGGCCGAATGGCCTCCTTATTTTCTATGTTTCTATGACCTGTGGTTTTTAAACTGCCAATATAGGCAGTCTTTGATTGTGAGTCAAGAAAATAAACAAACATTCATAGGATGTTGTATTTAAAAAAATATATTAAAAAATTAAATTAAAAAAGGTTCAGACAGGAGAGCAGCTGTTCTGGTGGCTTTTCGGAAGGGACCGTTTTAGAAGGGGGACAAATGTGGGGAGACTTTGGAGCTCTGATCATCATCGGAATCATCATTTAGAGGCTTTCTTTTAAAAAAGATTTCTTCAATTTGTGACGCATTTGACTGTCTCTTTGAGAGTCGTATGAGCAGCAGCAGTTGGCAGAATGTACACTTGAAACCAGGGGAGCTGAGAATTAGATCGATGTTGTGGTTGTGTACATCGAATACCTCCTTCCCATCCCGATTTACTTAGCTCAAGTCTGCTTTGTAAAGAGGGGACCACTGTTTTTTGGATAGTCAGTGAAGCTGCGTGTGTTTCAAACGGACTTGGGGACCCGGACGACGCTTGGGAGCTGCTTGTGAACATGGGCAAGTACATTCCTTGTTCATCTGGTGAACACTACTTTTGCTTTGCTTTTAGTTTTGTTTATTTTGTTTAGAGATACAGCGTGGAAACAGGCCCTTCGGCCCATCGAGTCCGCGCTGACCAGTGATCTCCGCAAACTAACCCTATTTATTCTACACACACTGGGGACAATTCACAGCTATACCCAAGCCAATTACCCTACAATACGACTTTGGCGTGTGTTGAGGAAACTGAAGATCTCGGAGACAACCCACGGGGTCACAGGGAGAACGTACAAAGTCCGTACATTCAGCACCCATAGTCAGGATTGAACCCGAGTCTCCGGCGCTTTAAGTTTTGTATTTCGGTTTGTGGAGTAAGAGTGTGGAACAAATTGAACAAGGAATTAAAGCAATGTACAAACATGAATCATTTTAAAATGATATATAAAAAAAAATTTTCAAGGGATGATGGTTGGGGATGGAGGGGATGGTTGACAAGTGGGGGTTAATGTTTGGCTACTGCTTTACAATTGTTTACTTATGTTTGGTTACTTCATATATGAAGTTTGTATGTGTATAATAGTTGTATGTATATATATATGTCTGTAGGTATTATGAGAAATTGCCTGGGGTAGTATTATTATTAGTATTATTATTAATTAATTGATTTTTAAATATGGTAGAAGTGTTGGGGAAAAGGGGTGAGATTTAATAAGTTATTCTTCTTCGCACTCCTTTTCGAGCTTGTACAGGCACAGAGTTGGACATTGGAAATTTGCTTTTTGTTCTTTTCATTGCTTGTAAATATTGATTGTAATGTCCAATCGTTTGATAATTTCGATTTTGTTACTATTAATGTCTTTAATGTCTTTACTTGTTTGGAATAAATAAAATAAATAAAGGCATCAACTCTACCATTGTCCTTTTGGACACCGTCCATATTTTCTGGACACTCCTTAATTTGACCGTTCATTCAATGTTGAAACGCACTGTTTACAGCAGCAACAGCAATCAGATTTTGATTTATTAAGTACTGATAACTGTTGTCGAGCCACTCCTTAACGATGACGGCCACTCAGAGCAACACAGCTACCAAGACTCGCCATTGTTGGGAGTTGGAGGGGTAAAAATGGGGTTAAAACAATTTGACAAAATAATCCGACTTTTGAGGCCATCGTAGCCTTGAAGATAGTGGTGAATCTGTTTTCATAGTAAAATGTGAACAGGTGGTGGCTGTAGTTTTGGCTGCATTCCAGCCAGACACTTCTGAATGTTTACAAACTACTAATTGACAGTTATGATCTTTCCGGTACAGGTGCACAACCTTTTATCCGACGATCCAAATAACGAAAACCTCCGAATAGCGACATTTTTTCGGTCCTTGAAGAAAGGTCCTTGAAAACGTTCACCGAGGGTGGCCCGCAGAGGTGACAGCGGAACCTCTGGTCGGTCCTTGAAGAAATGGGAACTAAATCCCCATTCATAAAAGAGAAGATGAGGGTATATTGCGCGGGAGGGTTAATAATTGACAATATGCTGCTACCTGCCAGCTAGACTCACGATACACAGTGTATCGTGAGTCTTGCGTGGGAACTTTTTAACAGCGTGCAGGCAGCAGTAGATTGTCGCTCCCTTCAGTTTCACCCCACCTACACTCCTCTGCTTCCCGGCCATGTGTGTGACCCCTTCCCTCCACTCTCTAGCTCCCCGCTCATTGCACCGGCGCGGGGGCTTTGTACTGTCTTCAAGTCGCGATGCTAGCAGCACAGTGCCAGTCACCGGAGACGTCAGGACCAACGGAACACCGACCCCCAGGCCCACTGCAAGCACGGAGATCCCAGATCAGCAACTCCAGCCCAGCCCCGTTCCAACTCAAACTCACGACCGAGTAACTGCCTGGATCAAGGCGCTGATGAAGCTGAATTTTAGTAAAGAATATAAGAAGATATTAAATTGGTTTCTGGGCTAGCTTACAGCTTATATTTAGTCTCAAATTAGGCTTGCCTCAGGTTGCGGGGTGTGTGAGATAACATTGTCTCCCAAGTGAAGGAGCTAGAGAGATATCTTCACAGTGAGATGCCATAAACCAAATAACCAATGTTTATGGGGGAGGAGGCAATAAAGGAAGAGAGAAATAAACAGTCACATCTTTGTAAACAAATAACCTATGTTTATGAGGGACCAAATGACAGAGGAAGCAGCGACCAGAGCAAGGGTGGTCTATTTGGAGATAAAACAAATGGACAATGTTTTTAGTATATCTTGTACCATGTAAAAAAAAGGTTTGATGTGATGCATTCTGTGGAAACCTTTTCCAGTACTTCTGACCATGACTAATGTCTGTGGAATGTGATAAGGGGACAAAAAACCTATTTAAAGCAATGTAATTCTGTTGTTCAGAGAAGGTGACTGAGCACAGTCAAGTGTCTGCGTTGGCACTTGACTGGAGTTCTCCCTCCCTTCCATCGGCCGATGTTAAGTAAAGTTTTGAACTGGTCTACGAAACAGTTTGTGTGGTGTCTGTTTATTAAGAAGCGAACCTGGTTTAGTAGTTAAGATAAGTAACTTTTTCATTGGCGTAGTTATGCAGGCCTCGCTGGGACCACATCAACGGCTGACTGTGCAAGAGGTTGTGGAGGTTGCCGGGATTGGAAGGGAGATAACTGAGCTCTATCGGCCCCCTTGTAAGACCGACTCCCTAGAAACTCCCGGTGACATCTGTGATCCTTCATCAGAGATTGAATTGGTTCCCTGCCGAGGTTCTTAGCAACAGACAAAGGTAAGACCAGTTGGGCTTTGTATGGTTTTTTTTTTTTAAGAAGGGATTGTGTATGTATTTTTAAGACGGAATTGTGTATGTATTTTTAAGACAGAATTGTGCATGTATTTTTAAGAAAGGTCTTATGTATATTGTTAAGAAGGACGTGAGTGTTTCCTCTCTCTGTCTGTCTCTCTTTGTTTTCTCTTTTTCTCTCTCTCTACTAAGGGCTCATCAGCCTTGTTGAGATATCCGTGATTTGTCGGGTTGAGATACGGGGGTTGAGGTGTGTGTCTGGCTTATTGAGACATCCGTAGAGTTGTCGGGTTGAGAAATAAGTGACGTTGTATATTACAGTATTAAGAGGTCTGCCAAGTTGAAAAAAAACTGGGGTCTCAGTTAGCGGGTCTGCTTCGTTGAGACACTTGGGTCGTATATTAAAGAGTTAAAAAGTCAGCCAAATTGAGAAACTGGGGTCTCATTTAGTGGGTCAGCCTGGTTGATATATTTGGGACGATTCGGAATTAAGAAGTCTGTTTTCTCTCTCTCTCTCTTTCTATCTATCTATGGGGAATGCTATGGATACCGGTCCTATATATGTGTTATTTGAATCCTATGTATAATAAGAAATTTAGAATGTTAAGTTACAAGTTGAACAAATGGTTAGGGGATGAAGCCTGGCCTGTAGGGGGCACATGGAATGTTGAGACAATTAAATAAGCAGAGGTGTTGATATGGGAAAGGAAGACAGGAATGCACTAGAAAGCCGATTTAAAATAGACTTTAATTTACAGCAATTGAACACTGAATTCCTTCCATTTGGCCTATAAATTGATGTAAATGAGATTTAAAAATCATGTTTTATTGTGAATTATTTTGTGAATATAATTTGGACACTTAGGCTGTTTAAAAATGTTAATCATTTATTGAGAAATGGATAGATGTTTAGATCTCATCATTTTGTAACTTTGCTGGATAGAGTTCAGAAACAAGGATAGCATTAGGAAAGGATGGAAATTATTGCAACTAGAATGCCAGTGGGCAGAGGAACAAGAGAATAGAATTAAAAGACAGACAGGAGGTGAGAAACAGGTGATGGTTCGTAAACAATAAACCCAGTACTGGTAAATCCTCTGGAGGAGACTTCATGTCTGGCACGACGACCCTATTTGGTAATGAAAATGAGGAGGAGTTAGATAATCTTGTGAGATGTCCACCTCCCTATGCCCTACCAGTAGCAATGGCATCTTTACCTGGGACAGTTCCATCAGTAACATCCCTATAACTTGAAGTTCTGACCTTACAAAGCTCTCCAGGATTGGGAGCAGGGGAATGCCTTTCTGTGTGTAATTTGTTTAAGGCATTGATGCTACCAGAACAGCTGATCATTGTTAAATGTACTGCACACACGGGTGCTGGGGACCCTATAGCAAAAGGCAATGGGTTGCTGATAGTGTATCCAAGCAAGCAGCCTGTACATCCAAATGCATAGTGACAGCAGCTAAACAGATGCTAGCAAATAGAACGGTCCTGCCAAACATGAGGGAGGTATGTACATTACAGAGGGACGCCTCTTGTATATAATAATAACTATGGAAACAAGAGGGCTGTGCCATTGATTCAGCACACCCCGCTTGGACAAGTTGGTGTATACGATACATTTTTACCCGTCTTACCCATGCTGGTAAGGAGGGAATGATAGGATAACAAAGGAAATGTGGTGGCACCCGAAAATTTGATGAGGCACTGAAGCAGGCCTCTGAATGTAAAATTTGCCAATGAAACAATCCAGGCAAACTAATTAGGATACCCTCAGGGGTGACACCCAATGCCATCACGATCGTTTGAATGCATACAGATTGGTTTTATTGAAATGCCAATGGCCCAGTGTTATAAATATTGCGTAGTGATTTTAGATTTATTTAGTAGGTGGAGTGAAGCTCTACCAACCACCAATAATAAGGAAAATTTGCACATTTTAATATCTGACAGAAATTCACTGTACACACCACCCACAGATATCTGGGATGGTGGAAAGAGTCAATGGGGATTGCAAAACAAAATTACCCTGGAGGTAAATCCTTTTTCTGACAAGCAACTATGTTATAAAAAATTGGGGACTAATTGCCAGGTTATTTCCAGTCTCAGCTGATAGAATCCTTGTTATGTCCCAAACTAGGCAATTGAATCAATGTGGATTCCCAGCCTGAAAGTATATTTCGGGTTTATATATAAGTACTGATGAGGGATGGAGTAGGATGAAGGGCTTTGGATTTCTGGCATTGTGGCTATTTCCAGGGACCTTTCTACAGATCGGAAAGGTTGTACCCCAGCAGCACAGGAACATTATCCCCACAGAGGTTTGCCAGTGCTGTTGGGAGAATTTAAACTAGCTTGGCAGGGGGATGGGAACAAAAGGAAATTTAAGAAGGAAAGTTGGAAAATAAAGATTAGACAACTGGAAAGCAAAATAAATAGGCAGTGGAAACAAAAACAAGTAGTAAATTAGGTTGGAGTATATAAAAATGAGGAAAAATAAGGCAATGTACTTAATTGCGTACGGCATTGCAATAAGGTAGATAAATTAACAGCACAAATAAAATGTAAATGAAGCAAGATTACTGTTTTCAAGGAAAAAAAAGATGTTGCTGTAGCATGTGCTGTGTGAGAGAAATGAAGGTAGATGAAAAATTGTCTGATGACTTACAAAAGGAGGTTTGAAGGAACTCACAATGAGGGATGAAAGGTGAGAAGATAAAGTAGATTGGGGAAGAGAACATATGGGAGAATTGAATATTTAGGTGGGGAGAGCCTCTTTGAATATAATCGGATTAAAGGATAAATTCGCAGGGAAGTGTTAAGAAGGGACTGGAGATACTGGAGGATCAAAGGAGGACAAAAGTGCTGGAGAAACAGCTGGTGAACAAGATTCACAACCTTTTATTGATGCAGGAAAAGATGCGGTGTCCACCCCCTGGAGAGTGGGGGGAAGCCACCAACAGGCCCTGGGCAATTAACTAATTATGTATGGTCGGCAATTAACCCATGTCTTGCCAGATCTACATTCGCAGGTTGGAGGAGCTTTGCTGGGAGCCATAAAAGCTATACGATGACGGGGGTGCTGGGACAAGAAGAAATTGAGACTGTTGAAAGAACAACCAAGTGTTGCTAACGACATGAACTGCTGTAAAGATTGAAGATCATCATCGCTGGATACATTTGATTGACTGTGAACAGTTTGTGGAAACAAGGACGATGGGCTATTGATGTTCCTTTATTCTGGGGTGGCCCAGCCCACATGGACTGAACTTTCTTCAGAATGGCAAACTTGCGGACTAACCCACATTTAAAGGATGGTACACACCTCCTTTTAAACAAGATTGAAGTCAAACATGACAAGCGCAGCAAAGATACCCTGACTACAGACAGTAAGAGGTCTGCAAAGGCCAGTTAAATCTACCTGTTTTTGCCACAACCAAGGCACTGGTGTATTTTAAGGAAACAGTATGTTGGTGACAGGGCATTGTTATGTTGCAAATGCAGTGTCACACAAGAGAAGCATGAACCAGTTACACCAGCACACAGGGAAATCCAAATGAAGCCGAATAAAGGCTGAGCAATTTTTATGATCCTTTTCTTGTCCTATGGTAGTATATTAGTGTCACATCCAGGGGAGGTTGGTGGCCATTTAAAATGTTTGGAGGGACTTGTGAAACGATTGTCCACTATGAATTGATTGTGTTACTAGTGTACTATTAATTTGTCTGATGAGATGCTTATGGCCTTTCGTATGTACTCAGCAAGGACTGTAGTTGTTATCAAAATTTTGATAAAAGGATGGAATGATGAAGCTGAATTTTAGTAAAGAATATAAGAAGATATTAAATTGGTTTCTGGGCTAGCTTACAGCTTATATTTAGTCTCAAATTAGGCTTGCCTCAGGTTGCGGGGTGTGTGAGATAACATTGTCTCCCAAGTGAAGGAGCTAGAGAGATATCTTCACAGTGAGATGCCATAAACCAAATAACCAATGTTTATGGGGGAGGAGGCAATAAAGGAAGAGAGAAATAAACAGTCACATCTTTGTAAACAAATAACCTATGTTTATGAGGGACCAAATGACAGAGGAAGCAGCGACCAGAGCAAGGGTGGTCTATTTGGAGATAAAACAAATGGACAATGTTTTTAGTATATCTTGTACCATGTAAAAAAAAGGTTTGATGTGATGCATTCTGTGGAAACCTTTTCCAGTACTTCTGACCATGACTAATGTCTGTGGAATGTGATAAGGGGACAAAAAACCTATTTAAAGCAATGTAATTCTGTTGTTCAGAGAAGGTGACTGAGCACAGTCAAGTGTCTGTGTTGGCACTTGACTGGAGTTCTCCCTCCCTTCCATCGGCCGATGTTAAGTAAAGTTTTGAACTGGTCTACCAAACAGTTTGTGTGGTGTCTGTTTATTAAGAAGCGAACCTGGTTTAGTAGTTAAGATAAGTAACTTTTTCAGCGCAAACTCGCGACCTTGCGGATATGAGCCGAACACTCTACCACTGAGCCAGCCATTAAAGTCTACGCTAAAAAAATTCCATTCCCAAGACCGACAAATTCTGAATTACGAAAAGTGTCTGGTCCCAAGGCTTTCGGATAAAAGGTTGTGCACCTGTACTTGTAACTTTGATTGTTTTAGAAACATAGAAAATAGGTGCAGGAGTAGGCCATTCGGCCCTTCGAGCCTGCACCGCCATTCGATATGATCATGGCTGATCATCCAACTCTGTATCCCATCCCTGCCTTCTCTCCATACCCCCTGATCACTTTAGCCACACGGGCCACATCTAACTCCCTCTTAAATTTAGCCAATGAACTGTCCTCAACTACCTTCTGGGGCAGAGAATTCCACAGATTCACCACTCTGTGTGAAAAATGTTTTTCTCATCTCGGTCCTAAAAGATTTCCCCCTTATCCTTAAACTGTGACCCCTTGTTCTGGACTTCCCCAATATCGGGAACAATCTTCCTGCATCTAGCCTGTCCAACCCCTTAAACTGGGATTGCGTTATTTACAGTAATAGCGTTCAGATCTTGGTTTGTAACAATTTGAAAAGCTTTGTTGAGTCTTGTTTGATATTTAATCACCCACAACAGAGGGGGGAGGGTTGGTTGCGGGTGGGATCTCCCTGTCGCTTTACTCCTGAGCCTGCCCACCGTGATCATTCACAGGTCCAGGCAGCGGGCAGTCGAGGATCCTGCCCAAGTCGACTGCCTTTCCCTCTTGCGGGTCTAATTCCGTGCCCGTGGGTCCCTGGAGAGGGAACACATGTTGCCCGCAGGGACTCCAGAGGCCTTCTGTGAACACTACTTGGTACATCGTGCCTACGGATGAATCTACTTCTTATCGAGTCCACACACAAGATTAGAAGTTGTTCAGCTAGATTTGAACACACGTCTCGGCATCTACGTACAATGGTGCCTGACGTGCTTCTTGTGCATGGTGGTGGAAAGATTGGTGAAACATAGAAAATAGGTTCAGGAGGAGATCATTCGGCCCTTCGAGCCAGCACCGCCATTCGATATGATCATGGCTGATCGTCCCCTATCAATAACCCGTGCCTGCCTTCTCCCCATATCCTTGATTCCTCTAGCCCCTAGAGCTCTATCTAACTCTCTCTTAAATCCATCCAGTAACATGGCCTCCACTGCTCTCTGTAGCAGGGAATTTCACAACTCTCTGGATGAAAATGTTTTTTCTCATCTAAGTCTTAAATGGCCTCCCCTTTAAGATTGTGGCCCCTGGTTCTGGGATCGCCCAACATTGGGAACATTTTTCCTGCATCTAGCTTGTCCGATCCTTGTATGAAAACAGGGCCACGACGTGAACCCTCTTTCCTTGATACCATTGTCATTTGATAACTGATTGAAGTTTGTAAACTGCTCTTTGGCAGTATTGATCCTTCCAGTACGTACTGTTATTATGAAGTGAAGTAAAATAAAGTCTATTTGTACATAAAAAAAGGGTCAGACACAGTGAAGCTCCCTCTACACCCTCCCATCACACACTCCTGCGGGTCAGACAGAGTGAAGCTCCCTCTACACCCTCCCATCACACACTACTGTGGGTCAGACAGAGTGGCGGTCCCCCCAGCCACTCCTTGCTGCCTGTATGGTGTTTATAGTTAGCGGGGTGCATCACCACGGGTACTCACCTCACTGTCCTGAGCTGTGAGGCTGGCACCATTGTCGACGAGCACGTGTGCGACACTCAGAAATCCGTTGGCAAGGGCATCGTGTAGAACCGTGGTGCCACCGCACTGACTGTCCTCCTCGTTGTTGGGTGACACTCCCTTGTTCAGCAGCAGGTTGACGATCTCTGTAACCAGAACTCCGTTACTGTCACCACCTCCCGCACGCAGCACCAGGGCCTTCTGCCCATCCAACCCCTCGCTCCCATCTCCAGCCCTGCAAACGGCAATCCCACCTTTTGCTGAAATCCTGGGGTGACCCTACTTCCTACTGCCCCATGTGTGAGAGGGGCAAAGGCAAAGAGGCCCGGGACCGTTGGAGAGCAGTGGAGGAGGGTCAGGGCGGTGAGTACTTAAATCGGACGCGGGGCTTGTTTTCACAGAGGCCCGGGACCGTTGGTGAGCAGTGGAGAAGGGTCAGGGCTTTTTTTTTACCAAAATCCGTAACGTTCCACACTCCATAGGGAGGGTTCTGGTGGAAGCCGCTGATTGGTGGAAGCAGACTAGAGGAAGCAGCTGATTGTGTGCAACCTCAGGTTAGCATTTGTGCTTTCTGGTTAAAGGTGCAGTGCTTTAGTAAAGGTACAGTGAGCTAAGGGTACAGTGGGCTAAAGGTACAGTGGGTTAAAGGTGCAGTGCTTTAGTAAAGGTACAGTGAGCCAAGGGTACAGTGGGCTAAAGGTACAGTGCTTTTTGTTTATATAATAAAGGTGCAGTTTAAAGGTCACGAGGGAGCAGCTGTTGCGAGTCAGATACCTGCTGATTTCTCCCAGCAGTTTCTATTGTATTATACTGGTATCAGATCCAGGGTAAGGCGGGAGAATGACAGTCAGAGCAGTGTACTGTTCTGGATGTCAGATGTGGGAGGTCATGGTGTCGGATGGCCCTCCAGACGTCCACATCTGCACCAGGTGCAGCGAGATGGGGCTCCTAAGGGACCGTATTAGGATCCTGGAGCAGCAGCTCGATGACCTCTGTCTGATCAGGGAGAGTGAGGAGGTCATAGAGGGGAGTTATAGGGAGGTGGTCACTCCAAAACCACGGGAGAGAGACATGTGGGTCACGTTAAGGAAGGGCAAGGCGCAGAGGCAGGAACGAGTGAGTACTCCAATGTCGGTACACCTCACAAATAAGTACTCCTGTTTGAGTACGGATGGGGGTGACAGCCTACCCGGGGGTAGTGACAGCGGACGGGCCTCCAGCACAGAGACCGGCCCTGTTGCTCCAAAAGCTAGGGAAAAAAAGAGGGCAATAGTAATTGGGGACTCTATTGTTAGGGGGTCGGATAGGCGATTCTGTGGACGCAGTCGGGAGACCAGGATGGTGGTCTGCCTCCCTGGTGCCAGGGTCTCGGACGTGTCTCAACGCATCCAAGATATCCTTAAATCAGAGGGAGAGGAGCCTGAGGTCGTGGTACATATAGGTACCAATGACATAGATAAAAAAAAGGGAAGAGTTCCTGAAGGGAGGATTTAGGGAGTTGGGAGGAGAGTTAAGAAAAAGGACCAAAAAGGTAACCATATCAGGATTACTGCCTGTGCCACGCGACAGTGAGAGTAGGAATGGAGCGAGGTGGAGGATAAATGCGTGGCTGAAAGACTGGTGCAGAGGGCAGGGATTCAAGTTCCTGGATCATTGGGACTTCTTTTGGGGAAGGTGGGACCGGTACAGAAAGGATGGATTACACTTGAACCCGAGGGGGACCAATATCCTAGCGGGGAAATTTGCAAAGGCTGCAGGGGAGACTTTAAACTAGAATGGTTGGGACGAGGGACTCAAATAGCGAAAGGTAGTAGACAGAATGGGAGGCAGAAGTGGACAGCTTTGCAGGATATGGGACTCTTCTTGGAGGGGCAAGAGTGTGGAGCTCAGAACTGTAGAAAGGATCAGGGGTTGCAGCTTGGCCAGGATAGCATGGGAGGGCTCAGTCAGGGATTAGTAGTTGGGATTGAGAAGTGGGAAAGGTCGTAGCAACACTTGTAGGGTTGTTTATAGACGGAGATGTTTGTGGGAAAAAGAATGGGGGAGGGGGGTTGATGCAAGGACATTGCCAAATTAGATCTCATACCAGCAGGCTACCGTACCCAGTCCCCCTTGTGGAGTTCCGAGGGGAAAATAGACATTCCAACACAAGCACTGGGAACAACACAGGCAGGGAAAGCTGAAACCAAAGCAATTTAGGGGCTGGCAGAAGTCTAGGGGAGGGGGAGAGGGCAGGGCTTTGGGGGCATTGCACACGCGACCTGGGAAGGTGTGACCTACCAAAGGAGGTGTTGACAAGCAGCACCAATCAGCGTTATGTAAAGGACCCGGAGGGAGAGCATTCTAAGACCGGTTGGGGCCCGGGGATCCAGCCAGAATTGAACGAACAAAAGCAGGAAGCAGACAATCATCGACAAAGAGGAAAAAAAATATGGCAGAGGGGAGCGGGGGATCAACACAGATTGGTGCGACCTGGCACCAGGCGGTGAGGTTGGGAGGATGTTCAACATCAGGACAAGGTGTGGTGTTGTGATTGGAAAAATGGGGGGGATTTCTCATTCAGGTGAGCATAGAATTTTTCAATAGACGGTATTTGGCCAACCTTAAAGAGGGAGGCTATGCTGGTGGCAATTAAGTTGGCTGGGGAAATGGAACTTGTATTGTAAAATGCAGAAACGGAACAGGAAGGGCTGGGGGTCCTGTTATAGATGTTGCCGTGTGAATCAAAAAATTTTGTTACGAACAGTTGGGTAAGTATTATATACCGCCAGGGGGAAAAAGAATTGGAAAAGAGCAAATTAGTAAGGAGGATTAGCAGATACTAGTAGTAAGCACAAGGTAGTGATTGGGAGATTAACATTTCCAGACAATAGACTGGGGAAAATAAATTCTGCTAAATGGGCCGGAAGGGTTGAGTTGTCGTTAAAATGTGGGTGGAGGGATAGTATTTTTGCAGCAATGGAGAATCCTTTTGCAGGTATATTAGGTTATACAGAGGCAGTGCAGTGTGGACCTCCTGTAGGAAATGAGACGGGAACAGGTATGCGGGAGGAGTTATGCGTTGAGGGAGCACTCGGGTCCAGTGATTGCCAATGACCATTAGTTTCAATAATGAGGAAATTATGGAGAGCGGGTCAGAATGGGACCTAGGGTTGATTTTTAAATTGGAGAAAGGCTAACTTTGAGGGATGCGAAGATGATTGCTTGGAGGAAACTGGGGACATTTGTTTTGGTAAGAAAGATGTAGAAGAGAAATGGAGGACATTTAAAGGGGGCATTTTAAGAGTACAAAATCGTTATGTCCCTGTTCGGTTGAAAGGAAACAGTAAAAATTGGAAGAGAGCCCTGGTTTCAAGGGAAAAATTGCGCATCTTGTTTTTCAACTTCGGATGGAAAAAAAGTTGTTCGGAAAAAGAGGGAGATCTACAATAATTTATAGGGCAGCATGAAAGTAAATGAGGTGCCCTTTGCGGAGTGAGTATAAGGAATGTAAAAAAGAATTCTTAAAGAAAGAAATTAGAAAAAGCTCTAAAAGAAGATATGAGGTTTGCTTTGGCAAGTAAGGTGAAAGTCAAATCCAAAGGGGTTTTTCTACAGCTATTATAATAGCACCAAAAGGATAAGGAGGAACGAGGCCATAAAATTGGACCATTGGAGAAGACAACCAGAGTGGGACAAGCTATCTGCAGAGCCAAAAGGAGAATGGGGGGCAGATATTGAACAATTTTTTTTGCTTCGGTATTTCACCAAGGAGAAGGATATTGAATTATGTGAACGGTAAGGGGAAACTAACGTCTAGATAGAGTAGCTATGGATAACTATGAGGTTCAAAGTTAAAAGTAAGTACTGAACAACCTTTTGAAAAATATAAAAGTGGATAAGTTCTCCAGGGTCCTGACAGGATATTCCCTAGGACATTGAGGGGAAGTTAGTGTAGAAGGTAGAAATAAGGCCGGGGGCTCTATGGACAGAAATATTTCAAATTGTCATTAGAAAACGGGAATATAGTCCCCGAGATTGGCCAAATGGTACTGCGGCATTGTTCTATGTTTTTATGCTGGCATTTGTTCCATTCTAAAAAAGGGGTTCTCTAAGAGTAAAACCTAGCAATTTAAGACCTGTAGTTTTGACTTCAGTGGTGGGGCAAATAATGGAAAAAAGATACTTAGAGGATAAATATTATATAAGCATCTAGATAAACACGGGGTCTGGATTTAGGAACAGTCAACATGGGATTTGTGCCGGGAAGGTCATGTTTGACTAATCTTCTTGAATTTTTTGAAGAAGAGGTTACTAGGGAAATTGACGAGGTCGTTAAAAAAAGAAGTGGATGTTGTACTATATAGGAAGCAGTAACTTTTAGTAAGGCCTTTGAACAAGGTTCCTCATGGAAGGTTGGGTTAAGAAGGGTTCAAACGCTGTTTGGGTATATAAATGCAGGAATAGGCAAGATTGGATTTTCAACAGTGGCTGAATGGGAGAAGGAAGCCAGAGGGTAATTGGTGGATGGCATGTTGGTTGTTCTCGGGTTGCAGGAGGTGAGGTGGACTAGTGGGGGTTTTGTGGGGGTATGCCTAAGGGATCTGGTTTGGTGGGTCCTTGGTGTTGGTTTGTGTCATGGTTAGTGGATGAATGTGGAAACATGGGTTGGAATGGCAGGAGTTGAAGGGGTGGGGTAAATGGTGGGATTAGTAACGAGGTAGGCCAAATGTACTACAGATCGATTAGGGGGGGTGGTTGTGGGTATTTGGATTAAAGAGGGAAAAGATCCAAAAGGTCTACAGAGTGATTCCAGGGGGCCATTTTAAAAATTGAGCTGAAACAGCGCCATTTGGCAATATGAATGATTGATAAATGTAAAAGCAGATGATAAATTGGTTGATAGGAGTGTGAGGTGCTACCAACCTTGGCAGGGGAAAATCAAAAATAGGGACGTACATTGGTAAAATGGGTAGGGAAATGAAAGAATACAGTTGAACAGAGGGATCTGTGGAATAACCGCTGCATAGTTCCTTGAAGGTTGGGGAAATCTCATATAAGATAGGGGGTAAAGAAAGCTGTTGGTTTGGTTGATAGCCTTATAAATCAGAGCATGAGTAGAAGCTGGGAGTAAGTTTAAAATTGTACAAGGCATTGGTGAGTTTTTAAAATATGGAGTATGGTGTACAATTTTGGGGTGGCCCCAATTATAGGCAAGGATGTCACAAAATTTATTTTAATCCCCCCCCCCTTTTTTGGGGAAGGAAATAGGGGACAATGGAGTGTCCCCAAAACCAAGGGGCAGTGAGGACCAACTTCTTACGCAAGAGTGGGTTGGGCCGGTGGTGGGGTGGCATGAAGCTTCCCAGTGGAAAGTTTGGTGGAGGGCAGGTTTCCCATTCTATGGTTTAAAAAGAAATTGGATAGGCATAGGGAACATGCGAAGTGAAGAGTATGACGTGAAGGGGGCTAGTGCGGACTAGGGGTGGAAACAAAAGTTCGTTCGGCACGGACTTGTAGGGACTGCAGAAGGCTTGGTTTCCGATGTGTAATTGTTAGCATGGGTATAATGTTCCAAGAGGAGATGTGTGAGGCTTGAAGGACGGGTGGGGGATGCCCCTGGAACAATGCAGTGGGGCAGAAGATACCAGAGCGATTATGATTGCAAGCTGTTAGATAGGCAACGTGGTATGAAGGTGATGGGATGGTATATAGATACTATGTGCAAGTTAGTTTAACTGGCATCTAGTGCAACAAAGAATAATTTGTGGACTAAATGCCTCCGCACCCTGCTTGCCCCCCCTTTCGGTTATGCCACTGGCCTCCCCTCTTGGCATCCTCTCAATCTCTCCCTTCACTGTCATCTTTGCTTTCGACATAATCCCCCCCTTCTCGCACCCTTCCGCTTCCCGCGCGATCTTCCCTCTCACTCCCCTGGCCTTCCTCGTCCTCCATCCACAACACATACTCGGTGACCTCAGCTACATCAATTAATACCGCGCATCTACCAACCCCAACCCCCTAGCTAACCTACAAAATCCCTGTGCCCCCTCACCTAACTATATTTCCTTTAAATCTCTGCACCTATCAAGGTTTTTAAATTCCATTTTGAAAATTTGCCGAGACATCTCCCACGACAAGAAACGTCCAAGAACCTTTCATCTAAAATTATGACATTTAGTACTTACCCTCTCCACCCTGGGCAAAAAAGTTCCGTGACTCGTCTAACCTTACCGCTGCATATCACAGCGTTACAAACTCGATCAGGTAACCTCTCACTTTTGACGTCACAGAGAAGAAAACAATCAAGGCGGTACCAACTGCCTGTCCATAAAAATTCACAACTCTCTGGTGTGAAAAAAACTTTTTTCCAAAAACTGAGAGACAAAAAAACCTTGTCACAGAGAGTGTGAAAAAAAAAATTTGTGGAATTTTTATGCCCACACAAGGGAACGTGGATGCCAATTCACTGGATGCATTTAAAAGAAAGTTAGATCGAGCTGTGGGGGCTAGCAGAGTCAAATGAGCTGGTGAGAAGACAGGAACGGGGTATCTGAGTGTAGGAAGGACTCAGCCATGATCACATTGAATGGAGTGGTGCTGGCTCGAAAGGGCGTCGAACGATGGCCTCCTCCTGAACTGTTTTACTATGTCATTCAACATCTCTCTGCAGTTACGAACACCTTCTAATAGACTAATCAAATCAGGCTGGTAAACGGCTTCTCTGCAACTCTTTCGCAAAGTCCCCACATCACGCCTTCCTGTAATGGTGATGACCAGAACTGCATGCATTACACAAAAACACAAATCAGTCTAACGTAAAGTCTTCTAAAGATGCATCATAGAATAGTAGAATAGATGCTTAGTTTTGGCTTTATTGGACCATGTGCAAGTAACATGGACCATGTCTACAACCCAAAAAAAAAAATGTCAACCAGTTCAGTGCGGGGCATTCTAAACATTTCTAAAAGCTAACGATACATACACGGTTTAAAATAATAAAGGGGATAAACAACTAAATAAATATCCATTCGAACAAAGTCCTTCTCAGCGCATACACAACCAACCCTCCATCCTTCTGTCGATTTCACAGTTACCACAGTCCCTTAGTCTGTATCGCCCCTGCGTTCCTTGGCGGCTACATTTAGTGCTTTTATAGCAGTGGGGTAAAATATAGCTTCCTGACTCTTATAGTCAATGCCCGCCAGATGAAGGCAAGCAGACTTTACGCCTTTTTTACCACTCTATCTGCTTGCGTTGCCACTGTCAGGGAGCTGTGAATGTGGAGCCCAAGATCCCCTGTACATCAATGCTGTTAAGGGTCTTGCTCGGCTTAAACTGCATCTGTCATTTCTCTGCCCATGCCTGCATCCGCTCTGAACCCAGCCTGTACACCTGTAGCACGGCCTTCGACAGTCTTCCCGCCTCACAGACAAGATGAGGGGCAGCTCAGGGCAAGATGCACACACCAGCCAAGCGCGTGGTTACAAGGCCTGCATGGAGTGGGGTTTCAGCCCGCATCGTCATGCTGGGCCTCAGGCACGAGGGGACCCTGGGGGAGGGGGGGCAACAAAGGATCACTCTTCAGCATCTGTACCGCGATGTTCGCCCTCCCCACACTCACTCCCGCCATACCCCTACGCCGCTACACATCACATCCTCGCCATCGCTCCGCATCCGGCCACACTCATCTCTCCCCCATAAAGAAGAGGTACCTCCTCCCCGACATCACGGCTGCCGAACGCAGCACTCCTGCCCCCCCACCCCCGCCAATGACCCCGGATCCCTTATTTACGCCCATACCCTCCTCCAATCATCTTCACAGATACTCCCTCCCATACGCGAGCTGAACCAGCCGACACTATCCCCATGGCGGCAGCTACATCAACCGACCCCGGTTTATCCCTTAGGCTCATGCCCACCAGGACACCGTACGTGGAAGAAACTACCCCCACCCCTTCGTCCAGCAACGACGAAAGCGCCTCCCCCCAGAGACACAGGACACACACACCCCTCCTGTGGAGTAACCATGGGCCATACCATAGCGCTAATCTGGCTCTGCCCCAATTCAACACCGTATTCACTCCCCTACATCATTTCATACCCCATGACGACACACTTCCAGCCAGCCCGGCGCCTTTCGTATCTCCCCAACCCTATCCTCTGTAGAAGCCGCCAACATTCCCCGCTCATCTCCCATCGCTCACCGCCCCAACCTGCAATTCCTTACTAATAGGGGGGGCTCCTCAGATCAGGGCAGGATGCGGCTGCTGCCCAGCTCCCCTCTCACCCCCCTGCTTTTATGAGTTGGGGGGGTTTCCCCTATGTTTTTCCTGGCTGTCGTGTTGGCCTCAGCATCCCCGATCCAGGCCCGGTCTGTTGTGTGCAGGGCGGGTCTCACCACTTCCTCTCAGCCCCGTTCGCTCGTTTCTATGTCAACTTGCTGTGCACATCTGTAGGGAGCTTCTCCTCACCACTTTAGGGTTTCATCACCGAACGCCCCTCCTATGACTTCTCCGTTCCCTCCACCTCCCGCTGCCTCAGTCCCATTTCACGACCTCTGATCCGTCCTCCCACTCTTCCCGAGTTCACTAATCGCTATCCGCGCTCACGCCCCCCTAGCCCGCTACGCCCATCTCGCTTCACACTACCCCACGTACCCCCACTCCCCAGTACCCCAGACGGGATCCCGTATTGGACTGCCACCCTTCCCCAGAGACGCCACGTCCCCAGTACCGCCTCGTCTTTTGGGTCATTCCCTCAGACCCACGGCGGTCCACGCGATCTAGTACCCTGCGGCTACTTTTCTCCAGTACCTGTACCAACACCGCAACTCAGTAAATCGCCACTCCGACCTCAGTATCGCTGGCGACTCCGACCCATTACGCACACCTCCCGCGTCAGTATCCGCCACATCCCCCTAGTGCGCGACTGCCGTCACTCTCACTGGCACGCCAGTAGCCTGTTATCCTCTGGACTCCCCGCAGTAGCCCATCCACTGGCACGTTGCAGGGCGGGGTCCCCTATTATGCTCCCACCTCCCCAGTCCCCACTTACTCCCCGTACCCCATCACGTGCCCTCTCAGATAGCAGGGTCGCCCCTATGACCCGCTCCCCCCACTCCCCCAGTTACTCACCACATGTCCCCCCATACTCCAATCCCCCACGTACCCAGATACACACGCACCAGCCTCCCAGTACCGCACCATCAGTGTAGACCAGCCACCAGGTCAAACCCCTCCGCCTTACTCCCACTCCCCCGCACCGTACCCCTGCCCCACCCCCTAGTATTACACAACTCTACCGCCTCACTCCCCCAGTAACCCACTCGCCCCCAGTACGCCCTTACCCACTTTCCACATCACCCACTTGGGGTAGCCCCCACCACCCCACCGCCTTTGAGTGTCCGATTTCTACCAGGTTACCTCCCATCAAGCCATCCTAGTACTCCGTTCAGTTTACGTACTGGCCCCCAGAGGGGACCGCTAGTCCCCGTACCACGGCACGAGTGAGCTACCCCAAGGACGCCCAGTACCTCCTCACACAGTACCCACGCCCGTACCCCCCACGCCCGTACCCGTACCACGGCCCCCGGTACCCCACACCCCCCGTACTCCCCATCTTCCCCCAGTACCCACTCCCCCAGTACCTCCCTCGCCTCCATCCCCACTCCCCGAGTACCCCACTCCCCACTGCCCCCGAACCCCCCCCCCACCCCAGTCCACCAGTACCCCACCTCCCCAGGTACCCCCAGGTTCTCCCCCGAACACCCCAACTACCCACAGACCCACGGTCCCACTCCCCCAGTACCAACCTCCACATCCCCCAGTATCCCACTGCGATCACGGTCCGCACCCCCAGCTACCCCTACCCCTCCCCCCCTCCCCCCGTACCCACTTCCCCCACTGCCCCCAGTACCCCTCCCCCACTACCCAGGTACACCACTCCCCCAGTACCCCCACACCCCCAGTACCCCCTCCCCCAGCACCCCAAACTCCCCCAGGTACCGCCACTCACACAGTACCACACTAGCCACCCCCTCCCCCACTGTACCACATACCCCACTCGTACCCCCCAGTACCCCCACGCCCCCGATACCCCCACAGTATTTTTGGAGCTCTGAAATTGCACAAGTTGTGGCTTGGCCCGTTGGAGTCAGCACGGTCCAACTGTGTGTGTTTTTTGGCTGTGAGCTGTGTGATTATCAAACTACATAGTTCCCACAACAGTGGCTGGCAGCCTGCCAACAAACAGTGTTGCACCAAAAGAGGGAAAATAACGCTTCTAGACTTTATGTTTAGGAAGGAACTGCAGATGCTGGAAAATCGAAGGCGGACAAAAATGCTGGAGAAATTCAGCGGTCGAGACCCTTCTTCGGTCTCATCTGTGTCTTGAACACCCCCCCCCCTCCCCTCCCCTCCCCCGCTGCCTCATCGTAACTGACCGGGGCTGGTCCAGTCCAGTTTTGTGTGGTGCGGGAGAATTTCTACACCGTCTAGACTTACTGCGGCCTTGGAAGCTGGAGCTGACCCATTCTTAGTTTTTTTTTAGTTTAGAGATTCAGCACAGAAACAGGCCCTTCGACCCACCGAGTCTGCACTGACAAGCGATCTCCGCACATTAACACACACACACTAGGGACAATTTTACATCTATACCAAGCCAATTAACCTACAAACCTGTACGTCTTTGGAGTGTGGGAGGAAACAGAAGATCTTGGAGAAAACCCACGTGGTCACGAGGAGAACGTACAAACTCTGTACAGACAGCACCAGTAGTCGGGAGCCCGGATCTCCAGCGCTGCAAGCGCTGTAAGGCAGCAGCTCTACCACTGCGCCACCGTGGCTGCCCTCGGCAAGACCAGCGGACATAAGTGGTTTCCAACACAGACAGCAGAAATCCCCTTCGTTGCTGCAGGAACAGTGAAGACCAGCTGGGGTTATCTCCGAGAATCGACAGCCACCGCCAGTCGGGATAGCCGGGCTGAAGAGGTGCTGACGCAGTAGGTTTGGGAGTTGCCATTACAGGACACTTTCATCATCCGAGCCAACACCACTCGTCCCCCTCCCTCTGTCCCTGGTTTGTGTCTGGACACTGGCTTCATGCCATTTGGACTGTTTGTTATTTGTAACTGTAATTGATTATAGTAACTGTCACCATGCCGGGTCAGCGTTGTGGGGAACCAGCGCCTTGCCAGAGCTATGCCCAGGCAGCCCCTCTGCCACTGGCCCCAGGATTGTAACTGAGGTAAGTGAGAGACCAGCGCGTGGGGAAAGAGGTAACCGCTGCACAGGGTTGGGGCTGGTGTATCAAACAACAAGGTTGTGTCCAATGATGGGAATGGTGACTCCATCTACAGTGGGCGGGTGGAAGGGAACTTCTCGGATAGTGAGTCCATGGAGTTTCTCGCTCCCCCAACGCCACTCCACTCATCCCAGTGGAGGAAATCTGCTATTTCATCGCCGCCACCGAGGCAGCCGAACATCGGCCCACACTGGCCTCCCTCCGGTGGCCAAACATTGCACGGGCTCACCAGCTCGCTGAACCTCATCCTCGCAAAGGAAAGGGGCAAAGTGATGAAGGGGAACAACCGGCGTCAGCTCAGGATCTTCTTGTACGACCTGGAAATGGAAGCTGCGGCCCGGAGCAGTGTCGTTCCTGCTAAGGGTAGAGGGACCAGTAACATGTCCCTTGCGAGGGACTGCCCTTCCTCCCTTCCCCACGCACGCTGATTTCCCGGAAGGGAGGATGTGGTCTCGCCAACATCTATAGTTCGGAAAACAGCACAGACTCAAAGACTGAAGCACCCAGTGTCACGGAAAGTGGGGGGAAGTTGCCCTCGTGAGTCAGGACATTGCGTAAGCAGCAGGAAGTCACGATGCAGCTTTATTATACTTTGTCCTGGCAGCATTTGGAGAATTGCGTGCAAACTCTGGTAGTCTCATCACAGGAAAGATGTGGACACTTTGGCCAGGGTGCAGAAGATGCTGCCTAGATTAGAGGGTTTCAGCTGGGGACGGACTTGGATTGTTTTCTCTGGAATGCCAGTTGAGGGGAGACCTGGTAGACATATATACTATTACGAGAGCAATGGACAGGGTAGACAGTCAGAACCTTTCATCCCAGGCCATTTGCAAGACTAGACTATCTTTAATAGACAGAAAATTCTGGAGTAATTCAGTGGCTCAGGCAGCATCTTTGGAGAAAAGGAACAGGTGACGTTTTGAGTCGAGACCCTACACCAGGCTTGGTCTGAGTTACTCCAGCATTTTGTGTCTATCTTCAGTGTAAACCAGCATCTGCAGTTACTTAGATATATCAGATTTTTTAAGAAAGAACTGCAGATGCTGGAAAAATCGAAGGTAGACAAAAATGTTGGAGAAACTCAGCGGGTGAGGCAGCATCTATGGAGCGAAGGAATAGGTTGAGACCCTTCTTCAGACTGATGTGGGGATGGGGGGGGGGGAGAAGAAAGGAAGAAGCAGAGACATTGGGCTGTGGGAGAGCTGGGAAGGGAAAGAGAGAAAAAGCAAGGACTTCCTAAAATTGGAGAAGTCAATGTTCATACCGCTGGGGTGTAAACTACCCAAGTGAAATATGAGGTGCTGCTCCTCCAATTTACAGTGGGACTCACACTGGCCATGGAGGAGGCCCAGGACAGAAAGATCGGATTCGGAATGGGAGGGGGAGTTGAAGTGCTGAGCCACCGGGAGAACAGGTTGGTTATTGCGGACCGAGCGGAGGAGTTGGGCGAAGCGATTGCCAAGCCTGCGCTTGGTCTCACCGATGTAGATCAGCTGACACCTAGAGCAGCGGGTGCAATAGATGAGGTTGGAGAAGGTGCAGGTGAACCTCTGCCTCACCTGGAAAGACTGCTTGGGTCCTTGGATGGAGTCAAGGCGGAGGTAAAGCGACAAGTGTAGCATTTCCTGCGGTTTCAAGGGAAAGTACCAGGGGACGGGGTTGTTTGGGTGGGAAGGGAAAAATTGACCAGGGAGTTATGGAGGGAGCGGTCTCTGCGGCAAGCAGAAAGGGGAGGAGATGAGAAGATGTGGCCAGTTGTGGGATCCCGTTGGAGGTGGTGAAAATTTCGAAGGATTATCTGTTGTATGTGACGACTGGTAGGGTGGAAGGTGAGGACAAGGTGGACTCTGCCCTTGTTACAAGAGTGGGGATGGGGAGTGAGAGCGGAGCTACGGGATATAGAGGAGACCCTGGTGAGAGCCTCATCTACAGTAGAAGAGGGGAACCCGCGTTCCCTAAAGAATGAGGACATCTCCGATGCACTGGTGTGGAACACCTCATCCTGGGAGCAGATGCGGCGAACACGGAGGAATTGGGAGTAGGGGATGGAGTCCTTACAGGAAGCAGGGTGGGAAGGAGTGTAGTCCAGATAGCCATGGTAGTCAGTGGGTTTGTAGTAGATGTTGGTCAGTAGTCTGTTACCTGCGATGGAGATAGTGAGGTCTAGAATCGGTAGGGAGATGTCGGAAATGGTCCAGGTGTATTTGAATGCCGGATGGAAGTTAGTGGTGAAATGGATGAAGTCAGTTAGCTCTGTATGGGTGCAGGAGGCACACCAATGCACTCGTCAATGTAGCGGAGGTGGACTTCAGTAATAGGGCCACGGTACGCCTCGAACAAGGATTGTTCGAAATACCCTACAAAGAGGCAGGCATAGCTGAGGCTCATGCATGTGCCCATAGCTACGCTTTGGATTTGGAGGAAACGGAAGGTGTCAAACGAATATCAGGTATATCTTTATGGCGATAGTGGAGAAGTTTAAAGGATATGCTCAGGACAAGTTTTTTTAACACAGAGGGTGGTGATGAGGGCCTGGAATGTCCCTAGTGCCGTTTAAGGAACATGGAAGTGACATATGGTTTTGAGGTATATGGGCCAAACATGGGCAGGTGGGATTAGTGTAGTGGAGGCATCTTGGACGGCATGAGGACGCTGGACCGAAGGGTCTATTTTTGTTGCTGTTTGACCATAACACAACTCACCCTGTAACTCAAGCTCGGGTTAACATACGATGAGCGTTTGTCGGCACTGGACCTGTACTAGCTGGAGTTTGGAAGGATGAGGGGGCACCTCATTGAAACATACAGAATAATGACAGGCCTGGAGAGAGGTGGATGTGGGGAGGGTGTTTCCACTAGTGGGAGAGTCTACGACTAGAGGTCACAGCCTCAGAATTAAAGGATGAATGAGGAGGCATTTCTTTAGTCAGGTAGTAGTGAATCTGTGGAATTCAATGACACAGACAGCAGCGCAGGCTATCAATGCATATTTTTTTTTAAGGCAGAGATTGATAGGTTCTTCATTACTAAGGGTTTCAGGGGTTATGGAGTGAAGGCAGCAGAATGAGGTTGAGAGGGAAAGATAGAGCAGCCATGATTGAATGGAGTTGAATAATTTCATTCTACTTCAAGAACAAATGAATAACTGAAGCCCAGGTAACATCCTGGTGACTTTCTTCAGCACACTCTGCAATGGATGGCAACATTCCCATAGCTGGGTGAGCAGAGCCCACACAGTGTGCAATACTTCAACCGCTCAAGGGGCCGGTAGGGATGGGCATGGTCTCTGAGCACCAGGGTGCTGGGGACAGGATGGTTGACGGTGAGGATGTGGGCAGACTGTCGAAGCTCTCACTCACCTTCCTGATCTGTGCCGTGTATGTGGTCCTCTCTGGCAGCCCGCCATGCCCTCCCTCTGCAACACAGCACGTCAACATTAACGCCACAACCCAGTAGCACGACAATGGGCCAAAGGGGGCAGAGAGAGGAGGGGGAGAGAGAGAGAGAGAGAGAGAGAAGTGGGGGAGAGAGAGAAGTGGGGGAGAGAGAGAAGTGGGGGGAGAGAGAGGGGGGGGAGAGAGAGAGAAGGGGGAGAGAGGGGGGAGAGAGAGAGGTGAGAGAGAGAGGAAGGGTGGGTGAGAGAGAGATAAAGATAAAGAGAGAGAGAGGGAGAAGGGGGGAGAGAGAGGAGAGGGGGGGGGGGAGAGAGAGAGAGGGGGGAGGGGAGAGAGGGGAGAGAAGGGGAGGGGGGGGGGAGAGAGGGAGGAAGGGGGGGGAGAGAGAGAAGGGGGGGGAGAGAGAGAGGGGGGGGGGAGGGAGAGGGGGGGGGGGGGAGGGAGAGGGCGGGAGAGAGAAGGGGGGGGAGAGAGAGGGGGGGGCGGGAGGAGGGGCGGAGAGAGGGGGATGAAGCTGGACCCTGGAGTGGGAGGGGGCATAGAGGGGGAGATTAGGGGGAAGGGGGGGAGGAGGGGTGGAGGAGAAAGGGGGGGGGGAAACCGGGGGAAGGGAGGGGGGGGGGGGAACGGGGGGGGGGGGGGGGGGGGGGATGAAAGGGAGGGCCGGGGGGAGAGGGGGGCAGCCTGTGGGGGGTAGAGATAGAGGCAGATGATGCGGATGGGGACAGTGAAAGTGAAAGTGAAAGTAACTCGGCAGGTCCCGCAGAGTGACCAGCAAAGATGATAGAGGAGCGGTGCCCCGGTCCCGGCTCCTCCCGCACTCCAGCCCTCTCCCTCTCCACGACCCACACACGCAGTCAGTCAGTCGGCCGGCCGCTCCGCCCTGCACTCACCCCGGTCGCCGGGCTCCGGGCGGGAGCGGGATCGCAGCTGCATGGCTCTCGCCGCCTCTTCGCCGTCGGCTCTGGGCTCTCGGTTGCCGGGGAGGGCGTGGGAGGCGCCGGATAGCAAAGATCATACAGCGGAGCTCTGCTATAGGATCTTTGCCGGAGAGGGGCGGGGGATGGCGATGACTGGCCTCCGGGTAGGAGCTCGCTGGGAGAGGGGGCGTGGGGTAAGGAGAGGGGGGGCGTGGGGTAAGGGAGAGGGGGGGGGTGGGGGTAAGGGAGAGGGGGTATGGGAGAGGTGGGGTGGGGGTGGGGGTAAGGGAGAGGGGGTAAGGGAGGGGGGTAAGGGAGAGGGGGCGTGGGGTAAGGGAGAGGGCGTTAGACGGACGCATTTGCAGCAGGGAGACAGCCCTTTCGGCCCGACCTATAATGTAGCAATGTTACAAAATGTTGAGATTTAAAAAATCAAGTCTGCAATTTATCCCATCAGATAAAGCATAAAAAGAAGTTTAATTTGACACCTAATTCACTTTCATATCTCAAGTATTAGAATTAGAATTAGAACTAGAATACCTTTATTGTCATTGTCAACGCATTTTCGTGCCTGTAGTCATACATACAATAATACAATAATAAACAACAATAAACACAAATTAACATCCACCACAGTGAGTCCTCCAAGCACCTCCTCACTGTGGTGGAGGCAAAAATCTTAGGGCTGCAGTCCCTTCCCTCCTCTTCTCCCTCTGCGCTGAGGCGATTCCCCACCGGGCGATGGCACAAACAGTCCCGCGGCTCACCGAACCCCGCAAACGGGCCGGCTCAAACACCGCGGCCCAGGGTGGTCGAAGCTGCCGCCCTCCAGTCCAGCCGCTGAACTCCGGACTCAGGTCACCGCCGCCAGAACGCCGTCCCAGCCACCGGAGCACCGTTCCAGCCCCGAGCCGGATCGCCCTCACGTGAGTGCCGTTCCTCCCTCGAGCTGGGCAGCCCCGACGGGAGCGCCACAGCCCCTCACGGGAGAGTCTCAGCCCCGCGACAGGCCGCCCTCACGGGAGCAGGCCCAGGGCGAGTCCTGACTGGCTCTGCCTCCGGAGTCTCGAGGTCGCCAGCTCCACCATTAGGCCTGAGCGCAGACAGAGGCAGAGAAGGGGGATACGACAAAAAGGTTGCATTCCCCCGAAGGGAGAGACAGCAAGCCCTGTTCCAACTCCCCACTCCCCCCCCCCCCCCCCCCACAACACACACATAAACACAAACCTAAAACCAAAAACTTAACTAGACGAAACGAAAAAAACAACACAAAAAAACAAACGGACTGCAGGCGAGCCGCCACGTCCGGACGTATTAAAAAAGTTATGGCCATTTTCATACGCGTAAATTAGCATTTTGTTCCCTGTTGATTTCCTATGGACATAACAAAAAGGCTGTGATCGTGGACAGTCAAAAGCCCATAACTTTCTTAAAAATTAAGAGAACTGAATGAAATTTTCAGTTATCATAGATTGAACCATTCTGAAACATTCTGAAATATAAAATAATCTTACTTGGGTGACCTGAAATTAAAGCATATAATAGTAAGATTAAACGAGAACTTACCAGTTTGAAGTTTGATATGTATTTTATGAGGAGTTACGATGAGGGATTACGTGAAGAAGCCCGCCCCAGGACGCATTGCGGCATAACTTCAAAGCAGCGGTGTGGAATCACAGACAGACACGTATTTGAAGTAACATAGTAAAGAATAAAGAGACATCAATTATCAGTTTGATCCATGTAATGAGGGTGGGAGCGGAGGGCACGTAATCCCTCATCGTAACTCCTCATAAAATACAGATCAAACTTCAAACTGGTAAGGTCTCGTTTAATCTTACTATTTTACTTCGGAGTCACGTGAGTGACTTCGTGAAGATTTCAAAGCTCTGTGATTTCAAACCGTTGTAACAGCTTTATATCACTCGCTGCCGAAGCCTTTGAGGGAGGAAGCGTGTTATCATAATCAACCAATGATTCTGTTTATAGAAAAAACCAATGGTATTTTACAATAACACTGAAGAATTTTAAATGCTCCCCTTGGCTAATTTGAATATTTGCAGATTGGAATCTTCCTGCAAATAAAAACAGGTTTTGTCAACAGTTTATAATAATTTATTTCTCTGAACGTTTTACCCCCACTATTCTGCTGTAGCCAGGATGTGGTTTACAGGCACGTCCATTCTTTTGCCGTTGACGTGGAAGCTTCTCCTGTGGGATGACAACTTTATACATGTTAGTTTTATCCCAGGAGCTTTAACCTGCTTGAGCCATTTCAAAAAAGGCTTGTTACCCGACCACAAGGTGTTTTGTGACCAACCCACAAGGCTTTTCATCTCCCTCGCATAATTAGGTTGTGTCTATGTAAGGTAATAGGGTCTTGGCACATACCGTGTTTTCTGGCGGGTAGCCCGGTTTTTATGACTGGATAAGGTGTTCCTGGTCTGGTTTGACCATTCCCTGAACAAATGATAGAGATCTGGTCTGAAGCTGTGAGCATGGTGTCTAGTTGAAAATAGGAGTAGTGACTGGACACTCTGTGCTGCTCCATGTGCCTTTAACATATGTTTTTAGTGCATAGAAGGTTCAGGTTTAGGACTCTGGCTGGTGGGATCCCCTGAAGTGTGGTTAACCACTGTGACATCCCATATATAGGTGTACCTAGTCTAGGGGTTTAGAGTTTTAATACCCTTCAAATTTACCACCAGCCAGTGACCCCATGGCCTGTTGTCCTGTAGCTGTTTTGAAAAAGAACAGGCAGGGCAATTCTAGCTGTGTTGATGGCACTGTAGCCGAATCCTTCATCATGATGAAGGTTCTCCAGGAATTCCAGTTCGTAGTACCTGTATCGGATGAGTAGGTTTTCCCCTTTATCCTTGCAGTACTTCTCTTGATGCTGGACAAGTGTTGTAGTCCAGTGGATGTTCAAAAGGATGCTGACATGGTGTCGATTATTCAGTATAACAATCCCAGTCCCAGAGGCTTGCGCAGAATCTGCAGCTCAGGAGCTTATTTCTCATGGCACAGTTGATTTGTGCCCGACTCCGATATTAATAATTCTGGGTACTGGAAAACACCATCCAAGTTTCAACAGCCATGTCATGGCGTGAAGTGAAACAAGGGCTGCGTAAGTCCGTCAGGTACTATCAAATACCTGAAGCAGAATCCTTTTGTACTGTGCGTTGTTCTCGATTGGTGAGGCAGAAGGGAAAAATACATAGAATTAATTTCACCAATGCAGCGTGAACGCATTTGTCTATCAATATTATAAATACATTCTTGAATGACAACATGACCTATAGGTCAGAAAAGTTAATATATATAGCTGACGATCTTTCTGCTGGAACTATCTGTCCCAGAGAAATTATTTAAATGAGGATTCCACTGGCCCAGGGTCTGGTTTCCCCCCGCGACATACATAGGACATCCTCGAACACCTGGTGATATAGCGTTAATGCAAATAATCGATATCAGTTTCACATTCCATTTTAATTGTCATTGTCAGTGTACAGTACAGCGACAATGAAATGCATTAATATCTGTTGCATCATATAGCTTAATAGTTTTGTTAACTTTATATGAAAACATCTAATTGATGTAGTCCTTAATATTATGTGACCTGGTGTCTGTCACTGTATTTTTCTTACCGCCCAGGTAAGTTGTTGATAGTCAAATACATCTATGGATATACCATTGCCAAATTGGTTTGACCAACTTCTCATATGATACCGACTTTATGCTGCCATATGGTTAATATAGGCCACCTCCATAGTGTAGTCTATTTATACCCATACATGCAAGTGCTTTAAAACTCATAAAATTCACCCGAACATTTTTTAGATAATTAATGCCCAGTATAAGTGGTAACCCCACCACTGTCTTTCTGATATTACTTCAGTGGGTAACTTCATGAGATGCTCAATGACAACCTATATGTTGTTTTTGATACTAACATCTGAATGATGTAGACAGAAAATGGTACCATTTTTTCCCAATTACTCTGTTATTTGTCGAGTAGTTGGTAGTTTGACCATTACTTTGTGCTTGTTTGTGCCAATTCAACTATGTTGTCTCTTGGCATCCTTATAGTTACGTGGACTGAATTAATATGAAAGCCAAGATAGTCCAAGAAAGCGCTCTATATGCTGGTAGGAACCAGACCCACCTACCTCCATGGTTATTGGCGGTTTTGTGTTTTCTGTTTTCTGAGTGCTTTTGTTCTGAGGATGTGCTGGCGACGTTGGGGGGGGGGGGCGCATTTTCCAGGGGGTCCGCGGCGGGCCCTGATCTAAAAGATCTTTGGGGATAGTGCGGCCCCAAGCTTTCACCAGTCCCATATTCTAGACATAGACTGGTGGATGCCGTGAGGTGCTGCTGTTAGGGTATCGAAAGTCGTGGTTTGCTCGTCCCTTGGCCTGCCCTCATGATGCCGAAGGTTTTTGATACCTCTTCGATCTCCTTCAGCTTTTTGTTCAGATCTCTCCCAAATAGCAGTGAGTCTGCCTCCGCTGCTGGGCTTTGCTCAAGCCTGCATCTTTGAGATTGAGGGCAGGTGTTGTATTTCCCTTCAGAGATTATTGCTGTATATTCTTGCTGGCTGCCATTGTTTTGGCTCCGGCGGTGCTCCAGCCCGTGGGGTTGCTACGAAGCGGTCCACGACACCCAACAGCTGTTCCTGATCCTGCACCTCATGCATACTTTCGATTTTCCCGCCGGCCCCATTTGCAGACAGCCCTGCCCTGGTCACCAATGCTAGCCTCCTGCTCCAACCCGTGGTATGAGGGTAGCAAAGGGCAGTGCCTGAACGACACTATGGAGGAGGTGCCTGTCCTGTCTCGCCGGGAGCGCTGCTGTTCCCGGTGGACCTTCTCCTCCAGGAGCTGCTAAGTGCAGCTCAGGCGGCTGTCTCTCTCTGCTTAGGTAGAGACATGTCCTGCTCCGACGAATCGGAGACGACCGGCCGTTTGGCTTCCTGTCCGCTTTCCCAGTCCGCCGTGTAGGCTATGGCGAGACTGGCTTGGCTCGGTCTCAGGGATAGCGAAAACGCTCTGCGAGCGACGCTGCCGCCGGTTGCTGCCCCGCTGGTAGAGTTGGAGCGGGGCAGTTTCTCTTTGCGAGTTTTTTGCGTTGTGTTCCTGAAATCTGTAATAAAACACAACTGCAAACTCACCTTTCCTATGCCCAAGAGCCGCTCCTGCAGCTCAGGCGGCTGTCTCTCCCCCTCCTGGGTGGAGAGACGTCCCAGTCCGATGTCGCTCCACCGCCGGGTTTTCCACACATCCAGCCCGCTGCTCAGGTGCTAGCGGGCTGGCTCGGTCCCGGTGTCGGGTTTGCGGACCGCCCGCTAAGCGGTCCTACCGCCTGTTGCTGCCCTGACTCTCTCTTGAGCGGGCAGGTGCAGCATATTTCCCCCCTCAGCCCGCAGCTGATGCTGACGGGCTTGGAGCAGTGTCGGGAGCGGGCCGCTGATTAGCGGTCCTCGCTCTCTCTCTCTCTCTCTGTACTCGGGCTGCTGCTCACCTGCACTCGGGCTGCAGCGCACTCCACGCCAGCACTGCACAGTGGGTTCCCCTAACGGCTCCGCAAATGTCGGAAGCCTCCTCCCGCCCGCCTGCCTGCCTCACCTGGACAGTGCGTGGAGAGCGAGCGAGGACTAAGGGGAACCCCCAACGCAGTGCTAGCGCCGTCTTCCTGCGCTGTCAAATGTCGCCCCTGTGGAGAGTTTTACCGGCACCGGCACAGGTCCCATCCATGGTCCGCCGGCGCTCTCTCTCCCTGGTAGCGTCTTTCCTCCCCTCCCTCGAACGGGAAACTCCTACCAGAGTCCAAGGGGGCCGCTTGCACGCCCTGCGGGAAAACAAGCAGACGCAAAGGGGCTGTAAAAGTAAAGGTAAGTACTTACCTAAACTTAGATTTTTTCTCGTTTCTTCGGGAGCCCTGGCTCCCGGCTGCCGCTTTGCATGCTGAAACGTAATGCCGCAATGCGTCCTGGGGCGGGCTTCTTCACGAAGTCACTCACGGGCCAGCGGTTTCTATCATAAGGGCAAATAGCAATGGTGATGAGGCACACCCTTGCCTATTACCCCTTGATAAGTACAATTTGGAGATAGCTATTGTTTAGTTAGGTATTCTTGCGTAGGTCTATCATAAAGTAGTTTAATCCATCTAATAAAATTCTCTCCCATATTGAATTTTGGAGTACCTTGTATAAATACTGAATTCTACGTGATCAAATTGCCTTCTCTGCATCCAACGTGACCACTGAATATATCTTCATTGTCCTCCTTATGAGAGTACATTATATTAAAAAGCCTTCTCATTATTAAATGATTGTCTTTGGGTATAATCCCGTTTGATCCGTATTTATTAAATGTTAATATAATTATTTAGCCTTCTAGCTAGAAATCTTTGCTAAAATTTTCTTGCTGATCCGTATTTAGAAGTGATATAGCTCTATAAGAAAACCAGGTTCATCTAAATCTTTATCTTTTTTTGGTATAAGCGTCATGTTGCTTCTGCTAGGGTTTCTGGTAGTTTATTTTCAGTATAAGCCTGCGTGTATAAATTAAATATCTTGGTACAATGACTTGACTCCTGAAATCTTTTTATAAAATTCCATTACTAAAAGCATCTGGTCCTGGGGTCCTTCCCATTTTTCAATGAGTTTATTATTTGTTTTAGTTTCTTCACTAGTAATCTGTGCTCCTAATTGCTCTTGTTCTAAACTATCCAATTTTGGGAGCTTGCAATTTCTCTAAAAAATTTGGAATTTTACTTACATCTGTCTTTATTTTGATGTGTATAAATTATGATAAAATTGGGCAAACCTGTTATAATATCCTTGAGGGCAATGTTAGAAAACTCACCATTGTCCGATTTAAATTTTTTGTAAGAGTTTTTTCCTTTTCTCGTTGCTTCATCTTGCCTCGCAAGCAGTTTATGTGGCTTATCCCCCAATTCGAAGTGTGCTTGTTTTGGTCATTTGGAATCATCTTAGTACTCTAGCCGCTAGTATTCTATTGACTTTAATATTTCAATAAAGTATATCTTATTTGTTTTATTTATGGTTGGGTCAGTTGCATTGTCCGTTAGTTCTATGTACTTGCAGTTATTTTCTGTTCTAATCCGCTGAAGTTCTCTTTTATTTCACTTATTTTGAAAACTTTAGGTAAGAGATTATATGACAGCACCGCGAATATATGCCTTGAAGGTTTCCCATAATACGGTGCAGAAATACCCGGAGTTGTGTCATTTATTTTTCGAAAAAAATGTTTTTGTTTGTTCTTTTATATACTCATACCCCTGCGCGTTTATTTAATATGTGTGCATTTGAACCTCCAAAAAAGGCTTTATACTCGGGCATTTTCCCCTCAATTTTAAAGTATAAACAGTCAATGGTGAGTGATCATAAATAATACTAGTATGCTATGATGGTTTATTCGTTATACGGGATCAATTTTGTGTCCAGTACAGAATAGTCAATTCGGCGAATACGTTTTTTTGAACTGATGAATAAATGAGTATCACTACCACTTTTGGATTTGCTATTCCTCCAAACATCAGCTATGTTATGTTTTTTATAAAAGTATTTAAAAATTCAAAGGTCTTGGTTTTAACACGACGCTTTTTATCCTAGCTTTATTGATTTATCTAAGTATGGATCTATACACAATTGAATCTCCCCCCATTATTATATTTTGAAAATTATGCTCTGCGATTAAATCTATTTTTTCCTAAAAAATTGTGGGTTATCAAAAAATTAGGCGCGTAAATATTTATCATAGTTAAATGGTGTATTGTAAATTTCTCCCCCGTGACTATAACATATCTTCCTCTTTATCAGATATGGAATTCTTAATTTAAAAAGGTTATGTGCCCTTCCGAATTATAATGGCCGTGCCTCTTGCTGTAGACGTGAATGAGGACTCACCTGTTTTCTGACTGCAAGGGACCCTACACTTGTTTAAACTAATCTCTTATGGTTACATATCCTAAAAACTTTTGCAGTCGTTTTATGTTCCCTGCAGTGTTCTTTTCAAATCTCTTTTTCCTTTCCTAATTAAGCCCTTTGTCCTCCTCTGCTGGTCTCTGAATTTCTCCCAGTCCTCTGGTATGCTGCTTTTTCTGGCTAATTTGTACGCATCATCCTTCGCTTTGATACTATCCCTGCTTTCCCTTGTTATCCATGGATGTTCTACCTTCCCTGCTTTATTTTTTGCGAAATGGGAGAACATTTTGTAGTTCTCCATGCATCTTTAACTTCTTCATGGCATATCCCGTCAACCCTTTTAGAATAATTGCCAGTCAATCTTGGCCAATCACGTCTCATACACTCAAAGTTACCTTCTTTAAGTTAGAACCTTGTTTGAATTAAACAATGTCACTCTCCATCCTAATGAAGAACTCAACAATTATGGTCACTCTTGCCCAAGGGGGCACATACAAACAAGATGCTAATAACCCTCCTCATTAATCAATACCCAGTCTAACAATGTCTGCCTCTCGTGGTCTCTCTGTTGATTTCGATAACTATCCCACCTAATTCCAAAGCAACTTCATCAGCACCCCTTGCCAATAATTCACCTAATCATAGTAGATTGAAGGCACCCATTAAAACCGTTTTGCGTTTTGTCGCAGCATTTCTAATTCCGTTTGTCCATCTCCAATCATACTACTGTTAGGTGGAATGTACACAACAACCCCAGCGTTTTCTGCCCTTCGTCGTTTTGGTCTGAGAGTGGGGAGTACTTAGGAAGCAGGAACAACGAGAGGTGTGATCAAGACTGCCCACGGTGGGGGAGGGGGGACGGACTTTGTAAGCTTGCCATGGTTGTGTAGACTTTGTCCAGTGTCTTGTCTCTAGTGCGGAAGGAGACTGTTGCGGAATTGGGGAGTACAGTCTTCAGGTAGGAGTGAGTGAAGTCACTGCAAACCACTGAAGGCTTTCCCCCCATCAGCAAGCGCTATCGCCCCATTTCTCCACCTACGATGGGGTTCTCCGTTATGTTTATATTCCCATTCTCCACCCTGTCGCATGTTGCAGAGACCCACTTCCCTCTGAAACCCCTTTTTCTCTGGTTAACCTCATCCCATCCCACCAAAGCACGCCCTCCCCAGGGTACCCCATGCAACTGCAACACATGTCCCTATACCGCCTCCCTCAACTGTCCACGGACCCAAGGTTCACTTAACCTCCTCCTCTACTGTGTCCAGTGTTGAAGATGTGGACAAATATCGGCGAGGCTAATGTAGACTGGGCGAATTTCGGGTTTCGTGACACCTTATTCGTCTGCCTACCTGATTTTCCAGTGTTAAATACTTTATTCCCTTCCCCATCACAATGACCTCTCGTCCTAGGCATACTCCATTTTCAGAGGAGGAAATACACTTGGAGGAGCAGCATCTGATATTATGCTTGGGCAGCTTATACCACAGGGGCTGATTATTTATTTCGCGAAACCTCTCAATAACCCTTGCACTCCATCGCTCTCCCTTTATCCCACACCAAGGTCACACCAGCGTTCTCGTTCTCACCAAGGAAAACAGTATCTGGCCTGTTTCCTTTAAATTGTTACTTTTTTGTCTTCATTGTTCTTATATCTCTTTACAATCGTCTATAGCTCTCGTTTCCCTGACCGTAAACTTTCAGTCTGAAGAAGTGTCTAGACCCGAAAACATCACCCATTCCTCTCTCCAGCGTGCAGGCTGCCCAGCTGAAGATCTCCAGCATTTTGTGTCTCCAATCCACAGTCCTGCATACAATATCCATGTGCCTATACAAATCCTCTTAAACACCATATCTGCCCCACCACCAGCACAAGCATTAACGTTATATGTCCCCCTCACATTTAATTTAAAGCAATCTACTCTAGCATTGATTATAATTCCGGAGAAAAAGAGTTGTCTCCCCAATCTAGCCTTTTATATGGTATTTGATTATATAAGGTCTCCCAGCGAAACTGTCAGGGTTCAGCAAAAAAACATCCTAAAAATGCCAGGCCTCTTCCTTTTCCTAAGAAATATCCTCTACTCAGGCTCCATTATGGTAAAC